>NW_015667268.1:66953-73104 GCF_001515625.1 Sinocyclocheilus rhinocerous
CGGTTTTAATTTCACATTTCGACTATTTTTTTTTCATGTTTTAAATTATTCCAAATATCAGTATTCAACGTTTCATGTTAAAAACATTATGTTTAAAAACGTAAATACATCTAAATCCTATATCAGATGCAGATTTCAGAAATTGGTCCCACTTTATATTAAGTGGCCCTAATACCTGTGTACTTACATAGTAACTAGATGTGTACGCAGTATGTAACCACAGTGTAAGTACACATTGGTACATAGTATCTACAGCTGTAATGTTTGTGTAACTACACATACAGTATGTCATACTTTAAGACTTTTACTCCAGTAATATTCTAAACGGTGACTTCAACTTCTACCAAAGTCATTTTCTGGTAAGATATCTGTACGTTTACTTGAGTATGGCTTTCAGGTACTTTATCCACCACTGATCAGTACTGTGCATACAGTAGTTACAGTACTTTAATTAGTGTCAAATGATTAGTAATAATTTTTACACAGTGAATAATAATAATAGTAATAATAATTGTATGTGATAAAAGCAGGCTAGTTAGAAAAATAATAATAAAAATAGGTTTGTTACAGTTATACTGAAAACAAGCGAATTTTTAATAATTTCCAAATATTTCACAAACTGCATTGGCCAACTATTAATATAGTCTGTGATGTGTTACAGGAACAGTCAGACACTGTTTTGGGGAATTTAGCACATGATTGACATTATCAGCAATTGGGAAATGCCTAAAATAAAACATACTGAAACAGACGGACAGGCAGTAACATTTCAACGGACACTGACCTTGGTTTAGTTTACTTGGCGCACATTTATAGCACAGTCTTGTGCAAGCGAATGTCACTTTGGACATGGATGAAGGAGGTGCTTTAATTGTTTCTAATAAAAAAATTATCATTGTGCACATTGTAAATGTGCAAGTGGTGAAAAGCAAAATAAAAATAAATAAATAAAAGACAACGGCAACAGCTAGCATGAAAACGAAACATTCACAGTATAAGAAAGTGCTAACTGTTACTGTTAAAGAGCTATTTTTTACCTGATTTAACCCATAACAATTTGTTTTCTTGGTATGAATGTATTTAGTTTGGTTCAGTGATGTTTTTTTTTACTTAAATTTTTTTTTGACTTAAAAAAAATAAAATCAGTTAAAAAACAGTTATAAAGTCACAAGAACATAATTTCATGGTTTCTCGGCTAAAGGCTATCAGAAACGATTTCAAAACTCTGTTTTAGGCCAATGGCTCAAAGCCCTGCTACACACAATCCACTGCATTCATCACTTTCACAAATACATGCACATTCCTGTCATTTGTTGTGGCAAAAGCACATGCCGAGAACATAAATATGGATGTAATGTTCCATAACATCGCTGATAAGTTGCTGAAAAAGTAAACAGACTATGATGATGTATTGGAGTTTCAGTAATGGGCATTTCCCTGATTTCAAGTCCAGCCCTGGGTTCACTGCATGTTTAATGATTACACACTGACACAATGTTGCACAATAAGTCCGTTTTACTCCAGATATAAGCTCGGATGAGAGATAAAAGCTGCACACACTGTCAGGCTGGACAGAAGAGAGAAATCTTCAACAGACATCATCAACGAACAGCTGAAAACTCAGAGCCATGCTGTGCTTCGTTTTCTTCCTCATGTGTCTTTTGCAGTTAAGGCACACAAGTAAGTGGACTGTGATTATGAATATTGGTGTTTGTTTGTTTTTTTCTGAAATGTGGAACTGCATTTAATTTAATCTAATTTTAAACATTCATGATTAGCTGATTAGCTTCTAAATGTCAAAGTTTGGAGTTATTGGAGTACATTTTTACAAGAAAATACAATTTCAGTCTTTCTGCTTCAGAATTGCACATTTTATTCAATGTGTTACTTGTGCCAATTCTTTGTAATTATTTGTGAAATCTAATAGCAATTTCTGAGAGGCACTTGCTTCAGTTTATCTCGTCAATGTTGTCTGCAGTGCTGGGTGTTATGGGCGCTGTCACCCCAAAGCCAATTATCATAAACGGCACCTACATAAACCCAGAATTAGGCAAGTATCATGCTAGGTTGAGGACCATCGCTCGCAGCTGCCTCGATATCAAAGAGAAACACGGCGCCTCGCAGGGTAAGCACTGTGGAAGTGTTAAATACAGCAGTGATTTTATTTTGAATATATTTTAAAATGTAATTTATTCCTGTGATGCAATGCTGAATTTTCAGCATTATCACTCACAGCATTGCATCATTAATTGATTATGCAGAATAAATTCTAATTGGCTCAAGAAACATTTACCAAAAAAATAAAAAATAAGTAAATAAATACATACATACATAAAGTGTTTTCAATGGATGAATTGATTTTCTCATACTTTCATTTGTTATTTGATTACAGTTTTTTATATGAAGATATTATTGTAAAATATTACCCAAATTAGCAAGTTTTCAGTTAGTCTAATAAGAGTTATTCTAATACTAGTTCAAATGAAATCTGGGGTCTGTTTCTCCTCAGATGGCATGTACATCCTGACAACAGAGAGCGGTACATACTACCAGGCTTTCTGTGACATGACCACAGCCGGCGGTGGCTGGACTCTGGTGGCCAGTGTCCATGAGAACAACATCAATGGGAAGTGCTCTCTTGGTGATCGCTGGTCAAGCCAGCAGGGAAATGACCAAAACCTGCCTGAAGGAGACGGAACATGGGCCAACACTGTTACGTTTGGCACCGCAGAGGCCTCTACTAGTGACGACTACAAGGTACATTACCACACAAAACCTCAGCTAACCACTGAGAGGACCCCAATCTGATCCAATATTGTCATATCCCACAGAATCCTGGGTACTATGACATCTCTGCACAAGACGTGGCAGTGTGGCACATTCCCAATAATGAGCAGCAGAAGAGCTGGACGTCTTCTGCTATCCTGCGCTACCATACAGAAAGCCAGTTCCTCACAGAGCATGGTGGAAACCTTTACCACTTATTCAAGGTGAAACACACTATTCTGTTTATAATCACCCCATAAAACTCAACATGCTCATATGTACTTCTACCATATGCTTACTGAAATAAAAGTGCAGATGCTTAAAGTCTCAATACACTGAAATATGTGACCCTGGAGCACAAAAGCAGTCTTAAGTCGCTGGGGTATATTTGTAGCAATAGCCAACAATACATTGTATGGGTCAAAATGATCGATTTTGCTTTTACATGCATAAAAAAAAAACATCACTGATCGCCGTCAAGAAAGTATCTAGTATCTTGAGGACAAGTGGACTGGACAACACAATGCAAGAAACAGCGAAACTGCAAAGGTTACATGCATTATCAAACTATCGCTTCGACCAACAAATTGTAAATAAATTGCATTAATTAGCTAACCATAAATATTTGGTAAAACTTTATTTTGATGGTCCCTTTTGAACATTCTGTTGTTGACAATAAGTAACGTTGCACCTACATGTCTACTAACTCACGTTAGAGTATTAGTAGACTTTCTGCTTAAAGGGGTCATATGATGCGATTTCAAGTTTTTCTTTCTCTTTGGAGTGTTACAAGCTGATTGTGCATAGATAAGATCCCTGAAGTTGCAAAGACTAAAGTCTCAAAACCAAAGACATACTCATGCTGAATGATCTGGACTCTCTGCTTAATTTGTGAACTAACATAGTGCCTGGATACATTGCTTGTACAATGTCGCTTAATCTCAATCCCTCATTTCAGTTCTGTTACACCAAATACACAAAATAATGATCTTTAAAAAAGCATCATATGACCCCTTTAATATCTGCTAACTCTTTCTTGTGATGGTCCCCCAACAGACATTCTACTGACTACAAGTAATTTTGCAAGTACGTGACAACTTATTCTAACCCTACCAGTCTACTAATACTCTAATGAGAGTTAGTAGACATGTAGGTGCAACGTTACTTATAGTCAACAGAATGTGTTAAAGGGACCATCAAAATAAAGTGAAACCAAATATTTGGTTACACTTTACTTAAAGCCTTTATGCATAATGCATTATAAAAGTAGTTTTAATGCATTAATTATGCCTTGCGATGCACTTTATAGTGCATTGTATGATCACATGAATAATTGTAACCACAGTTATAATACTTATCTATTTATTGTTACACCTTTATAAAGTATAATGCATTAAAACACATGCTAAACAAACCTCCAAATATTATAATGCATTTTAACTTTGCTTACAATTATTTATGAAAAGATATAATGCATTACAACGTACATTATTGTTATTTGATATTATTGACATTGACATTATTTACTTGTTACTTGTTATTTATATATGCATTATTTATGAAGGATTTAAGCAAAGTGTTATCAAATATTCTAATGATCAAAACAAAATGTAAACTTTTGTCAGACAAACATAAAACAGCAAAAATGAAACTTTAAACTTAACACTTCAATAGAAAATGAAATGTTTTGCCATTTTTTTAAATGACTATTGGAACAGAAACACCCCTTGAAGTTCGGAGCTGGACAGTGTCAGAGCGATATGGGACCCAGCAGTCCGGTGGTGTATGATACTGGAGACAAAGATTCAACCGCAAACTTATATGGACCGTCTGTTGGAAGTATTGAACTCTATATTGCATTAAGAAAATTCACAACATGAATATGCATATGCAGAAATACGACTTTGTGTCCTGTGTTTGTCCTGTTTATCTCAGAGGAGTTTGAGTCCGGCTTCATCTCCTTCAGAGTGTTTAACGCTGATCAAGCAGCCTTGGCCATGTGCTCTGGAGTTAAACCTGCCGAATGCAATCCTCAGCGTGTAAGTCACGCGTTTGTCAGCATCTGTCTGTGTTTTTGGTCTGAACAAATCATAATATTCCAAAGGTATCAGACTGATATCAGTGTGTTTTGCAGTATTGCATTGGTGGAGGAGGATTTTTCTCAGACCGTCAGCAGTGTGGAGACTTCACCGCTCTGGATCAAGCATCTAAACATCTCACTCAATCAGCTGTGCTGCTCTTCTATCGTTAAGAGTCTCATTAAGAGACGTGAAACATCAAACATCAGCACGAGCCTCACTCAATGTTGTTTACAGTAAATCAAATGCTGAGCTGAACTGTACATGTACAAAGTTGTTATAACATCAGTGTTTCCTGTTTGAAGTATGATTGTTGGTATCAATAAACCTCTGCAAGAATATGTTTTCAGAGTTATGTTTTAATACAATAATTTTAGCACAGATCAGTTTAAGTCATCTGCCAAACGTGCTGTAATTTTGGCACGTCCTGTGGGATCCTTCAGGGTTTGGCTGACAACCTGCTGGTAGATGCTGTAACTATTAGCAAGGAAATTATTTCTTCATTGGCAGAAATTAAAAAGTAGCTATGTACTCTGATGAAATAAACATTTTGCAAGCCAAATTTGGCTCAAATCTGGAACTGCAAATATTAAAAATAAAATAGCTTGAGATATACTCCATCTTCACGCATTGAGGTAAACCATCTTCACTCATGCTTTACTAACATGTTCAGAAGAGCCTGCAAACACACTGCAAAAACATTTGTGTTTTATTATGGGTACTATCACTTTTTCCTTTTCGTTTGCAAACTCCTTCCAGTTGAATGTTCAGTTGTTGTGGCTTTAAGCTACTTGCATATAGTGGTAGCCTGACTTTCTTTTCTTTGTTCACTAATATGATGTAAACACACTGACAAATGATGAAAATTATGCAGATTTTCATAATTATTATGTGAAATTTTTGTCATGTTTTTGTTATTTTGGTTGATTGTGTTAAAACCCATTAGGGTCAGTTTGACCCCCAAACTGTCAGGATCATGGACATGTTTTACCCCTGTTTCTGTTCCCTTATTTGGTCATATTCCGTCCTCGTTTTGTTTATTAGTTTGATTAGTCATCCCATACACCTGTGTTTCCCCAGTCATCCCCTGTATTTAAGTCCTAGTCTGTGCAGTCTGTCTCTGTCGGTTCTACTCGTTATGTTCGTGTGTTTCCTTCCGTTTCCAGTGTGGATGTACGCTGTTTGGATCGTATTAAAGACTGTGTTCGCTATTCCTTGTCTCCATCGTTCCTCGCCAACGCAGATCGTGACAGAAGAACTGACTAACAGTTTTGTTTCCGTTTTTCGTTCAGTGTTTTTTGTTTCCC
>NW_015667268.1:73553-76375 GCF_001515625.1 Sinocyclocheilus rhinocerous
ATTATGGTAAGGGGCGTTTCATTTCCGACGTGTGCTTGTGGTGTTCGGCCAATCACAGTGCACTGGGTCAGCTGGCCAATCAGAGCGGACTGCGCTTGTCAAAGGAGGGGGCTTTGTAGAAAACGAAGCGTTTGAGAGAGGCGGGGCATAGAGGACCTACAATAATGTACAGTATTTGAAAAATAATGTGTTTTTTGAACATTAAAGCATGTCAACATATTCTGTTACACCAAATACACAAAATAATGATCTTTAAAAAAGCATCATATGACCCCTTTAATATCTGCTAACTCTTTCTTGTGATGGTCCCCCAACAGACATTCTACTGACTACAAGTAATTTTGCAAGTACGTGACAACTTATTCTAACCCTACCAGTCTACTAATACTCTAATGAGAGTTAGTAGACATGTAGGTGCAACGTTACTTATAGTCAACAGAATGTGTTAAAGGGACCATCAAAATAAAGTGAAACCAAATATTTGGTTACACTTTACTTAAAGCCTTTATGCATAATGCATTATAAAAGTAGTTTTAATGCATTAATTATGCCTTGCGATGCACTTTATAGTGCATTGTATGATCACATGAATAATTGTAACCACAGTTATAATACTTATCTATTTATTGTTACACCTTTATAAAGTATAATGCATTAAAACACATGCTAAACAAACCTCCAAATATTATAATGCATTTTAACTTTGCTTACAATTATTTATGAAAAGATATAATGCATTACAACGTACATTATTGTTATTTGATATTATTGACATTGACATTATTTACTTGTTACTTGTTATTTATATATGCATTATTTATGAAGGATTTAAGCAAAGTGTTATCAAATATTCTAATGATCAAAACAAAATGTAAACTTTTGTCAGACAAACATAAAACAGCAAAAATGAAACTTTAAACTTAACACTTCAATAGAAAATGAAATGTTTTGCCATTTTTTTAAATGACTATTGGAACAGAAACACCCCTTGAAGTTCGGAGCTGGACAGTGTCAGAGCGATATGGGACCCAGCAGTCCGGTGGTGTATGATACTGGAGACAAAGATTCAACCGCAAACTTATATGGACCGTCTGTTGGAAGTATTGAACTCTATATTGCATTAAGAAAATTCACAACATGAATATGCATATGCAGAAATACAGCTTTGTGTCCTGTGTTTGTCCTGTTTATCTCAGAGGAGTTTGAGTCCGGCTTCATCTCCTTCAGAGTGTTTAACGCTGATCAAGCAGCCTTGGCCATGTGCTCTGGAGTTAAACCTGCCGAATGCAATCCTCAGCGTGTAAGTCACGCGTTTGTCAGCATCTGTCTGTGTTTTTGGTCTGAACAAATCATAATATTCCAAAGGTATCAGACTGATATCAGTGTGTTTTGCAGTATTGCATTGGTGGAGGAGGATTTTTCTCAGACCGTCAGCAGTGTGGAGACTTCACCGCTCTGGATCAAGCATCTAAACATCTCACTCAATCAGCTGTGCTGCTCTTCTATCGTTAAGAGTCTCATTAAGAGACGTGAAACATCAAACATCAGCACGAGCCTCACTCAATGTTGTTTACAGTAAATCAAATGCTGAGCTGAACTGTACATGTACAAAGTTGTTATAACATCAGTGTTTCCTGTTTGAAGTATGATTGTTGGTATCAATAAACCTCTGCAAGAATATGTTTTCAGAGTTATGTTTTAATACAATAATTTTAGCACAGATCAGTTTAAGTCATCTGCCAAACGTGCTGTAATTTTGGCACGTCCTGTGGGATCCTTCAGGGTTTGGCTGACAACCTGCTGGTAGATGCTGTAACTATTAGCAAGGAAATTATTTCTTCATTGGCAGAAATTAAAAAGTAGCTATGTACTCTGATGAAATAAACATTTTGCAAGCCAAATTTGGCTCAAATCTGGAACTGCAAATATTAAAAATAAAATAGCTTGAGATATACTCCATCTTCACGCATTGAGGTAAACCATCTTCACTCATGCTTTACTAACATGTTCAGAAGAGCCTGCAAACACACTGCAAAAACATTTGTGTTTTATTATGGGTACTATCACTTTTTCCTTTTCGTTTGCAAACTCCTTCCAGTTGAATGTTCAGTTGTTGTGGCTTTAAGCTACTTGCATATAGTGGTAGCCTGACTTTCTTTTCTTTGTTCACTAATATGATGTAAACACACTGACAAATGATGAAAATTATGCAGATTTTCATAATTATTATGTGAAATTTTTGTCATGTTTTTGTTATTTTGGTTGATTGTGTTAAAACCCATTAGGGTCAGTTTGACCCCCAAACTGTCAGGATCATGGACATGTTTTACCCCTGTTTCTGTTCCCTTATTTGGTCATATTCCGTCCTCGTTTTGTTTATTAGTTTGATTAGTCATCCCATACACCTGTGTTTCCCCAGTCATCCCCTGTATTTAAGTCCTAGTCTGTGCAGTCTGTCTCTGTCGGTTCTACTCGTTATGTTCGTGTGTTTCCTTCCGTTTCCAGTGTGGATGTACGCTGTTTGGATCGTATTAAAGACTGTGTTCGCTATTCCTTGTCTCCATCGTTCCTCGCCAACGCAGATCGTGACAGAAGAACTGACTAACAGTTTTGTTTCCGTTTTTCGTTCAGTGTTTTTTGTTTCCCGTTGTTTCCCCATGGAGCCCTACGACCCCTTCTTCCGCCCGGATTACCTCCTGCTGGAGCAGGGGGAGAGATCGCTCGAGGGCCATACCAGACTGCTTCTGGCCATCGCCCATCTCACCACCTACCCAGACGACGTGCTCTGCCCGTTCTATGACACCAGCCTGAACCCCCCGTGC
>NW_015667268.1:76429-106626 GCF_001515625.1 Sinocyclocheilus rhinocerous
GCCCCTCCACCTCCAGCCTCCGAGGCCCGGACTCCGCCTCGGCCCGTAGACCCAGCAGCTCCACCTCGGCTCCTAGCTCCCTCGCCTCCACCGTCACCCGTCGATCCATCAGCTCCACCGGGCTCCCTCGTCCCTCCGGCTCCGCCTTGGTCAGGCGTCGACCAGCCATCGCCTCAGGACTCCGCTTCCGTCTTGGTCACCAGAGCCCTCGGCTCCACCCTGGCCCCCCGGATCCTCTCCGTCTCCGCCTCGGGCTCCTCCACCACCTGCTCCGCCACCGTTGGTCGGCCCCCTGGAGTCGGCGGCCATTCCTCCTCCATGGCTTGTGCCTTTTAATATTTATAACTCACAAATAAATGGTTCATAAGTGTCTATCTTTCATTAAAGTGCACTTTTACTGTTAAGGTTTAAAACTGATGAATAAGTGATTTTACTGGTGTCCACTCAAGATTAAGATTCACATGTAACTAATATTGGAATTAAATGATTCCTTATTAATATCTCATGAATAAATAAGCTGTGGTCACTGTTTTTTGCATCATAGACTGAAGTCTTTTTTTTTTCTTTTTCTTTTTTACAAAGGACCACGGGTAATATGTGGAAAGAAAAATTACATGAGAATCCCATTATAGTTTTTTTTTTTTTTTTGCTGCATCGTGATATTTGATTAATTTAGATTTCAAAGATTCATCTTATTTGATTTATAATTAATTTAATATTTTGATTCCAAAATATGAATACATTTTTTTTTAATAAAGCATTTATAACATTATAAAGGTCACTATTAGGCAGGTATGTAAGTCACCCTTTAAAAAAAAATGTGGTTATTACTGCCTACAAGGCACTGTTTTAATGCATTTGTAAAGGCAAGTAAGTAATTAATTGAACACCTTCATAAACACTTTACAAAGGGAACCTTAATATAAAGAGTTACTGATACATAAATATGCTAATGAATGCATAAACATGTTTACAGCCCATTTATACTTGAACACCCCTTTAGAGAAACTAATATTAGTGTTAAACTTTTCGCTCTGTCCTTGTTTTAATACAGATGTATATTCTCTTTCACACACACACGCACGCACACGCACGCACGCACACACACACATGTTTACTTAACTAAACGGGGCCATTACATAGACTTCTATTGTTTTTATATACAGATAGTTATACACTTTTTAACCTAAACCCACCCCTACCCCTCACAGAAAACTTTCTGCATTTTTATAATTTCAAAAAAACTTTTACTTTATTTTTATACCAGTTTTACAAATGAGGACTTCCCCAAATGGAATCGATTTTGTCAGGTTTTGCTCACTTTTGGGTACAAATCTGTCCCCAAAATATGGTTAAGTAGGTACACACACACAGAGACCTACAGCCCCCACACACCCCGTCTGCATCCTTGAACGTGTTTCCTGCAGCAGGAAGCAGCAAAAATCCCATATGATTTTTTTCCTGTTGGCCAAAAACACAGCTTCCTCTCCAAGCGGCCAGGTCAGTTGGAACCAGTGTGAAGCTGGAGAACGTGCACCTGTGTGTTCAAGTGAAAGCGAGGGAGAAAGAGAGAGACAATGAAGTACGAATGGCTCCTCTGGGCCTGCTATAATGATCGTCCTTTTGGTTCTCACACTACACTGTTAAAAATGATTTTTCAAAATTGTAAATATAAGATTATTGGATTATGCTTTACAACTTTGAAATTTCACATTGTTTACTTGCCATTTCTTTGTAATTATTTGTGAAATCTACTAATGAAAATGGTTTCAAAGCCATTTTTCAGTGTACAGCACTGCAGTATGTTCAGTGGTTTGTTTCAGATGAATGACAATTAATTCACAAAGACGTATTTCATTAATGTAAGAACATTCGGGTTCATTTCATTTAGGCGTTTCACTCACTTTGCTCACACTGGGCCGGTGAAGCGAGTGGCGACATGACACCTTCTGCTCTCCGCATCCTGTTGCTGATAAAACCGAGTCAAGAGATAATAATTACACTAAACCTCATCTCTACACACACTAGCACTGGAGAGTGTGTGTAGGCAAATTAAGTGTAATTTGTCAAGCTAAACTAACTAATAATTTCAAGTAGTTCAACCACCTAGTAGTGCGTTGCAATAATGAAGTCTAGAGGTCATCAGGGGCGGTTCTAGGGGGGGGCCAGGGCCCCCCTGCCAGACATCACCAGCAGCTAAATTCAAATCTGCTTTCGCTGGCAGGCACAGAGCCAGAGACACACATGTTTTTAAAGCACTGCGCATTATAACCAATCCCATACTATTATGTTGAGTTTATGAATACAAAGACCAATCAGAGGCGTTCAGATGAGTCACGCTGAAACACGCTGTTTCGTCACTGCGCGCGCTGGCTGACTGAAATCTCTGGCTAATTATCAACAAAGTGAAGATGTACGAATGTAAGTAAGACATTAATTTTACAGTGTAAACAGCTTTAGATTATTATGGGAGTTTTTTGAGAGTGCTTGAATTCGCTGGACTGAAGTGAAAATGTTCTTTGATAGTGTAAACGTTCTTTGCTCTCTTTTTGTACAATGAAAGTGTTATAGGCTAGGTCATGAATGCATGAACTAGTTTTTCTGTATTAGAAATAAATGACTTGTTCCATAACTTGGCAATGTTTCTAAGATGGAAGAAAACTGTTTTGATAACATGCAAAATGTGGTTTTCAAAAGATAAGTAGCTGTCTAAAAAAAAAAAAACACCCCCGTCTTTAACTGTAGAGAAGGAAGTAGCACTACTGTCTAGATGCAAATTATATTTTGAGAGCTTATGTATACAGGTTTTTGGTCCAAATATTATCACCTCTGTTTCATCAGAATTTAACAGATGGAAATGACTGATTATCTGGCCTTTAATATCTTGCTGTTAAATTAACCCTTAAACCAATTCACTTACACACAATAAAAAACAAATGTCTGCATTTCTCCGCTTCCCTAGCTTGATTTGTAATCTAGTTAACTGGTAATCTAATAAACGTGGCATTGTATATTTCAAATGTTGTTGGGTCCTTGAATCGCCGTTTTGTAAGTTTACACTTTTGCATTTATTAGATGCTTTTGGATAAAATAATCTAATAAATGCATAAATGTAGGAACATGCAAATAATAAAATGTGAAACGCTACAGACTGCAGTAGTTAACATGATCTAACAGTGAACTGATAGCCTCCCTACAATCACTGCACATGCACCCATTTAACCAGTGGACCCAATTGTTCATAACACTACAACTAACTGCTGTATAACAAAACATATCTCTGTGGTAGTAACACAGAACCCTCACCACACTTTGTATGAAGAGTTTAAAGCATGATGCTATGGTTTCATTTGTGTGACTGAAGAATTTCATTTTAAATGTTTTTTGCTCTTTGACAGATATGTACGGTGGCCGAGAAGTGCAAAACAAATCACAATTCTGAAAACAAAATAACAAATTACAAACGCAAATGCAAGTCTAAAAAACAAAATAACAATTCAGAAAACACAACAACAATTCAGAAAACATTATAACAAGTCAGAAAACACAATGACAAATTCGAAAACAATGCCACTATGATGTGAATACAAGATTTCATTCACATTTAAATGTTAGCAAACAGTTTATGCTAGAATAATCAAACCATATTTGCATAATATGTAATTTTGATCACTGTTGGCATGAAAGATTGAAGTCAGATTCAAGTCCGACATTTCACCCCACTGCTTTTGGGGGTATGGTGCAGTGTTTGTGATGCTGGAGTGCTGTTATACAAAAAAAAATGACTCAACTGAGGTTTTATATCATAGTTGTTGTTAGTATACTAGTGATGTCCAGTACAGTACAGCTGTGCCTATCACCTCAAAACAGCGAAGCCTCCAGTGCATTCATTCTCACTATTACAGCTATTGGTCAGATCAAATGTCCTGGAAAATGAAAATATGTTTCAGCATTTCATCAGCATATTCGTCAGTAAAGAACAACTGGAAATGTAGGAAAAAGAAGAGAGAAAACTAAATCTGGTCTTCACCACTGACACTGATGTACAAAGTTCCAGCGCCTCCTTGTGGCCAAAAATACAAAACACTATACACAGATTGAATGTTTTTGAATTTATTTTTTTTAATGCAAAGTCTGTCAAACATCATTCTAGCTTTTGAATTTCATAAATGTGTATAGATCAGAAATGCATGCATTTACACATTACCAGATAACAGGAAATATAGCATTATAAAATAGAAAATAGAAGTGTCTCTGGTTGTCATTTCCACCACTCTGATTTTTACCCCAACGAAGGCATGTCTAAAGTTAATGTACTTGTTTACCAATGGGGCAACACTGTCAGTGAAAAACATGAGATTAAATATGAGACGTGATGTATGAAGAAAACATACGAAAAATGTCATCACAGTAAACATCACTTGGGAGAATAATCGTTTTATTGTGCATCATTTCCAGTCGAGTTTTGGTCAAATTATTCAAAAAGTGAAACGGTTTAATTGTATTTAAAAGGCTTGTTAGCAATGAAATCAGCTTTAGCTAAGAAAACGAGTTATCAATGTTATCAAAAGCATCTAATGCATCATTTGGGGGGGGGGGCGCCGAGACACACTATGCAATGGCATGCAATGACATTGCTAGTACAAAACTCAATCAAAAGCTTCTAGCTGAAATATAAACGTAATAATATATTAAGTAAACAATTTTTTTTGTAACATTTGGAAATACTAACAGTAATGGTTTCTAGACAGTTATTTAACAACATTTGAAGCTACCATTTGAATAACTGATTGTTTTGGAGATGTATCCATTTGATGGACAAAATGAATACCTTCTTTCTTTATAGGAGAAAAAAATTATATTTTTGTTGTCAAAAAAATAAATAGTTTCAGGTCCTTTAAAGCTTTCCCTGTTCCCAGCCTCCTGCAGACATCCAGCGCTTGTGCGTTCATGTGTGTTCGGTCAGGCCCAGAACATGACTGAAGGAGTGCAGCAGGTCCAGTCCCAGATAGGCCTGTGTCATGGTGCAGACGACCCCCAGCCCGGCCAGAGCGATCAGCACCCACTGCATCTTTGCACTGAAGTACAGCGGCTCCAGTCTGCCAGCGGACAGTAACAGGTGAGCAACACGACTGGGCAAACATGAACACTACTTACAGTCTTAGATCACTGACCTGCCCTGAGCAGAAGCCGCATAGCCGTGGAAGTACAGATACCGTCCATAAAGGTACAGGAGCCCGAAGAACACTGCCAGTGCTAGAGCAAGAAATTCATCATGTCATTTTCTGGATGAGGGGTTTGTTCAGATCACTAAACCCAATAGCAATAGTAACTGTGATGCTTGACCTAACCTAATATTGATCACCACCTCAATTTAAGCTTACTTTTCTTCCTTTAGATCTGAATGGAGGTGTTTGAGAAGAGCACAACAGCAGCAGAACGGCTTTGCATAAAACATGTCAAGGGATTTTTTGTTTACATGCAAATCTGAGGTGTGAGTTATCAGATTCTGGTGAAAGCCAATGTGAGTGCTGTTCATCTCAGATTGACTTGTTTTCTATTTTAATCTAGATAGACTTTTAAGGCATATATTATTTATACACTTCTCACAAGGGAAAGTTCCCCTTTGAAGACTTGTCTGGTTTAACCCCTCTATAAAACCAGCCTGAAGGAACATCTTGGCATTTTTATTCTTTCAAACGTAACATTCTAGATGCATGCTCTCTTTTTCTGTAAATAAATCAAGGCATTTTCAGAGTGCAGTGCGTTCCTCCCTGTTGAAAAAACCAGCATATGCTGGTTAGGTATGTTTTGACGCTGGGATGCTGGTATGCTGGTTTTTTTCAACAGGGCTGTGCTTACTCCAGTATAGCAGAAGCTGCTTGAGCTAGTCTTATTAATACCACAAACTATAAATCTGGTTGTCGCATTTTAGCAAGATATATTAATATGTTCTGTGAGCACAAAGTTGAACTGACATGAGCCTACCTGATATTTCTTGGTTTCTCAGTTCAGGGAAACTCACCTTGACTGAAGAAAACTCCAGCCAGCCAAAGCGAGAAGACGAATATGGGGAAATATTCAGAACAGTTTGCTCTGGCAAGAATGGAAAGAATATGACAAATGAGACCAAGCCTGTCGAGATTAACATTCCTCTCAGTGAAGTCATAAGTGTCTTTATTCAGTTGACGGATGATAAATGCGACCCATTCCGCCTGACTTACTGGGCTCGAAAGATCCTCTCAAACTCCGGAGGTCCGGTGGTGGCCGGTGGAGAGACCGAGTGCTTTCTCCGCGCGGAGATCACCTTCAGAGAGAAGTACGCTGACAGGACGGCAGACACATTTATCACATCAAACGGATTGTGAAGTTAAAGAATTCCCTAACACACATTGCAAAATATCCTGTTCTTAATCTGAATGTTTGCTTTTGCATTAAAATATATATATCGATCAACTTTAACGCAGGACGCGAGGGGAGTAGCCTAAATAATGACAGAATTTTTATTTTTGGAAAAACTATTCCTGATTTTATTACGGACAGATTGCAACGTTTCGATCAAGCCGAAAACTCAGTGGCTGATAAAAAGTAGTAATAATACAGTTTGCAGGGCTTGCCAACATGACAACTCTACTGTAACTCTACTGATCATTCTCTTGATTAAAGTCCAACTATCACTGCTACAATTACAATCCATTCTTGCACGAGCTACATTTGTAATACCTGTAATGTAGGACACAAGCGCGTTTCATCATACAGTATAATCCGTTTCTCTGACCGTAAAAACGGACAAATATTGATTTGACTTGACCATCTACCATCATGTGGTGATTACCTTGCTCCAGCAATCCCAGCACTGTGACGGCTGCTAACAGCACGACCTGCTCCAGCATCATTCCTGTGGACAGTGAGGCCAGACACTATCCTCTATCTCTGGTCAAACCACACTCACAAGCGGGTTTTTTTATTCAGTCACTTATATTAACACTAGAGTGGGCGGGGAATGAATATAACCCACATTACATCACTATTATTAAGATTTTTTTCAGGACATAATGCTAGAGGGTATATGATGCATGCACTCACAAAGGTAAATGGAAAATACTGCCCCATGAAAGAAATTAATGCTAATTGTTTTTACCACAAAGTTTCATGAAAAATCTGGTGTAACAACTCATTTTACAATTTCTGAACAAAAGTTGCCTTTGCCTCCTTCATTTTTAAGCCAGTCATCCTTGTATTCCATGACTTGTCAATCATTTTGTCCATGGATAGTGTGTTGAGATGCTTTTTAAAGGGGGTTTACATTTATCAGAACGTGTCATGTTCACCTGCATTAGAGTATTATCTGAAGCTTTCCTGAACCTCATTACATCAAAACTAAGTTGCTAATGCACAAATCACCCAAAACGCTAAATAAACACACCAAACAAGGCCGTTTCTAGAGAACTATATTTACACAATACTCTCGTTTTACAGAGAACAATAATAAAAAGTATAAAATACTTACACAATTTTGCATCAATGTACATATAAAAATAAGATCTATCTTCTCCTGAACAATAGAAACGGCATACATACAAAAAAATATATAAATATACATGAAATCCTGTCACAGAATCTCAGATGGAGAGAGAGTTCAGGTAACGCGGTTCAGACCGGCACCTGACCTGCTCTCAATGTAACATCAGACAGCAGAGGGAGAAAACAAACAGGACTATTAACCCTCTCACCAACACAGAAGCTCTGGGCTTTTCAGAAGAAGAAAAAAAACACAACAACACACAACTTTGTGTAGTGTAACATGAAAGTGTAATGACGCAATCTACTTTCACTGGAGCACTGTAGAGTTCATCAGTTCATCTTCCTCACTATTAGTCTCAGCTACACTCCTTCAAGCGGTCATGGTCTGATTAAACAAACCACAAAGCATCTACTTCCTAAATTTAGTCAATGAGAAACTAACCAATGAACATATGGAACTTAAAGTAACAGTTCAACTAAAGTTGTGCTCCTTTATTCCCTCATGTCGTTCCAAACTCGCATGACTATCTTTAGTGGAACATACAAATGAGACAATCTGAAGAATGATAATACACACAGGGTCAGTTTTCTGATAAACCTCTAAAAGCAGAGGTCTGATCTCGCTCTGGAGGGCCACAGTCCACATTTGATTTTGAATGGATGTCTGTGGAGAAGAGGCTTCAGTACTCTGAATGAACTGCTTTTGGGATGAGCAGCTTATTACTATATGAATCAACATGTTTTCCATTAAACAGCCATTTTGGAATTTGTAATCATTTTTGGAGTTTACAGTGAAAATGTTTTGCATCGGGGAAGACTCCGTTTACGGCACTTCTCAATTTCTATGGTATCCACAATCTGTTATTGACCTTCGTACATCTCTGACAGCAATTCAGTGACGTCAAGGATATGATGTGAGTGTTTATCAAGGCACACATGATCCACGTTGACCGTTACGCCAACGGACAACGTCAAATGGCATCTCCCCATAAAAAGACCATCTCTATTTCCTAGTGATCCTGTAGAATTGATTAGCTGGTTCAGGTGTTGAATTTGGGTTGGGGCTAAACTGTGCTGGAAGGTGACCCTCCAGGAGCTGGACTGGACATCCCTCATGAAGCAAAGTCACATGGGTTTGGACCAACATGGTTAGTAAATGATTCAAAAATGCTCATTTTTGGGTTAACTACTGCTTTAGACTGTTTTACTGTAAATCACATATTGTGCATCTTCAAGAGTGCAAATTTAAGGCCTGTGGAAGTGTGTCAAGAGACTCAAGACACTCCTGACATTGAACAGACCCTCCTCATGCCTACAGCGAACACATAGGCAACACAACCGTGTGAATGGCTCAACTAGTGTTTGAGCTCACACTCATAAGAAAATTCAGTGGTTTTACTGAGCCACAGGGTCAGTAGTAGAGCATTTCCCTCTTTGAAATTTCCAGTCCAGAGAATACTTCAGTGACACAGGCTCTGTGCTCTACTTGACCTCTTTTATATACACCATAAACATACTCAATAGAGAACACAGCAGATCTGAGTGTGATAGGAGCAGTTTCACCATCTCCGAAAACATCCGAAAGTGGACGTTTATGTTTTCTCCTCTACCAAAGGCACCAGCATTGGCTGTTATTGGCCCATGGCCATCACTCACTGGTGACTGGCCAACAGCTCGTCTAGATCATCCATCCACTCTTGTGTCGATGGATTTTTCAACAGAGAGTCCACTAGGTCCGTCTCGGCAGGAAACCCGGACAAGCTGCCTCCCGATTGGGCGTTATAGCTAAACTGGAGCTGCTGATTGGCTGTCCTGTTGATCTGATAGGCCTGACTGCACTGAAGTCCTGCGGTGCGGTTAGGTCCGGCCTGTGGCTGACTGAAGGGCCCCAAGTCAGGCAGAACCTGCTGAGTTTGAGGCGGCACTTGCGCCTGCCCCTGCTGGACCATCTGCTGGCCAGGAGGGGGCCGCTGCTGGTTCATGTTAGGCAACATCTGTCCAGGATTCATTACTGTCAGGGTCCTACCAGCTGCACTGTTCCCCATGCCACCCTGGGGAAACGGGGTGTTGTTGGAAAGTTTGGACAATCTTGGCTGCATGTGGAAGCCAGAGTTGGGGAAACCTGCTGGCATGCCTCCGTTAGCAGAGCCGGGTTGGAGACCTGGATGCTGCTGCTGCTGCCATGACTGGGCCTGTGCGGGCAAGGCACCCTGGATACTGGTTGGCATGGAGGTGGGCATAGCAGAGCCCATGTTATTAGTCATGGCGTTGGGCATGCTGTTGGGCATACGGGCCAGCTGCTGCTGTTGTTGTTTCAACATAGCAGCATTGGGTTGGTTTTTCAAGTGTGCTTGTTGCTGGGCTGCCAGAACATTCTGGCGGTAAGCGGCAGACATGGAGGACACTGGCGGTCTCTGCTGGTTGGGGTGGGAAGGATGCATGGGCATGTTGCCGTAGAGGACTTGTTGCACGTCGAGACCGCCTGCGCAGGATGGGAGGTTCATGTCTGCTTGACTGGCGGCTGGAGGGGGACCAGTGCTTGGGCCAGTATTCTGTCCCACCCCCATTCCCATCATGCCTTGTGTCTGAGAGAACATCCGTTGTGTTCCAGGGGTGGGGCCACTGAGAGAGTTGACATTCCCTATTGGTTGAGATGCACCTAAAACAGAGTAACCAAACAATCACAATTACAACAAGTTTTTTAAGTAAAATTTTTTTTTTTTTTTTAAACGATTTCAATGTTGATCAATGAATTTAAAGTGAAATGGAAGAAGCCACAGATCTTGTCTTCAGAATTGTAATGTACATCTGAGTGTAACAGAACCAAGTCCCGCCCTACAGTTTTTCAATAATCTATGTATCAGTTGTTGATTGGATGCAAAGATGTGGGTGTGGCACACAGCAGTAGAGGCAGATGAAAGCAAACTTGCAATTACAGGGTCAAACAATAAAAATTAAAAAAAAAAAATGAATCGTTCACAGTGAGAAAAAAAATTGATTTGGAAAATATATAGGGTGAATTTTTATTTAATGCAGACTTTAAGCAATACTCCTCAACTAAACCAGAAACACTCTACACTCAAACAAGTACACAACATTTTTGATGAGTCAAGTCGCTTGCTGCGAGCTTCGTTTTTCAGACAAGGCTGCTTGTTTCTCTTTCAAGATCTGGCAACACCGAAACGGCTTTCTGAACTCATTCGCCACAATTTTATTTTACCAGCTTCACTTTGCAGGGAAAACAAACTGCTCCTGTCATCATATCCTCAACCTCTTGTTCTAAACCCAAAAAGACTTTTATTAATCTTTGAAACACAAATTAAGATATTTTTAATGAAACTTGAGAGGTTACTGCCCCACCCCCGAAAGTCCAAGCAAAACCTTGATCCAAAAAGGTCATAAAGGCATCATGAAACAAATCCACCTGAATCTAGCAGTCTTCTGATGATCAACTTGTGATGAACAATGATCAACACCTACAAAGAGCACATGGGTTAGGTTTATGGTTAGGCTTAACCCTAACCCATTTTATGGCATCTTTATGATATTTTTGGATCTTCCTAAAAGGAATCTAGATCTTTTTTGATTTGATTAAAAACATATTCATTTGATTAATCTTCAAAATACAAAGTCTTGTAGGTTTGGAACGACATGAGGGTGAATAAATGACCTTTTTTTTTTGTTGAAGTAAGCTTTTAAAAGTAGACTCGCAGATGAATGATTGATGCTGTATGTAACGGCAGCGCACACTGAACATACTGTGTCCCTGTCATTCAAATGAGTCTATCAATAAACACACTTGCAAATCAGATGGACTTGTGTGTGGGCCTTTTGTAACAAAAGGCTACTTGTGTTGACCTACAGAGCCAGGAAACTCATGCCATACTGAACTTTTCTCGTAATCAGAAATACAGAGGTCTTGTTTACACCTGTGACTCTTGTGATCCAATCTCAAGTCCAGACTGGGTCCAAACCGCTTGATCACTAAAATTATTATTGGAGCTGGTCAGGTCCGGTTGTGACCACATCTCATTTTTAGCATCCGTCCATATGTGTCCTCATGCATTCTGGACAACATGTAACAAGCAGCAGGTGTAAAAGGGGGCAACTGATGATCAAGAAGAGAAAGGTGAATACCGGAGATGGTGTGTTCGCTGAAGCCGGAGGAGTGCTGCTGGGACAGGCAGGGCGGCACACCAGCGAACTGAGAGACCTGCTGCTGGAATGGGTTCTGCTGAGCCTGCGGGTTCTGTTGGTCCTGGTACTGAGGCGGTGGACGGGTCAGATGCCTCTGAAGCTGCTGTTCCTGCTGCTGCCGCTGCTTCTCCTGGGACAAACACACTTCAGTTATCGCTTCAAATACTGTCGTGAAGGGGAACAACACTGTGGCAAAAAAATGTATTATTCTTGTGAGGCTGCTGCCCCCTGGAGGTGGACCTCAGGACAACTCTGAGAATTGATGGATGAAACTTTAGCAAGAATTTTTGCGCACACACACACACACACACAGACAGAGTTTTGACACTAAATTTGGTTTATATTTTACAGCTACTTCAAAAGTGGCTAATTTAAATCACCAATGAATTCTATATTTGCAACCACAATATCACCCACAGTTTAACAAACTATATTATTTGGAGAAAGAATTGTTAATTATGTTGATGATGATGATTAATAAATGTATTTATTGAACATTGCCGTCTTTAATCATGTTACTACCGCTAGCATTGTATAGACCAATTTGAAGTCACAGTTACGTCACTTGCAGCTGCGCGCGCATTGTGGTGGCAGAAAAACACCGGGAACAAGTGGAGGGAAACGGGTAAAATCCATAGAATAAGAGAAAAAATGTATTGTTGTGCCTTTGGATGTCAGAATCGGAATGCAAATCATTTTTATATAATACAGTCTTCAAAGAAGCCATTTGAAGCTAAACGCAGACGTTTAAACGGACAAACTATGGATGAAACCTGCTATGATTACCCTACGTTTAAAGTATAAATTTGATTTAAACAATAGGTCTATATAATATGCATATAGGGGACATATTGTATTAGCCCTACAGTTGAAATACATGCATGAAATACTACTTAAAATAGGTAAATGTTATGTAAAATGTTTAGGTTTCTCTCACAATTCTGACTTTTTTTTTCTTGCAAATGCAAGTTTATATCTCCTAGTTTGGACTTTATAACTTGATTCAATTCAACAATTGCGAGTGTGTCAATTCTGAGGGAAAAAAGCCAGAAGTGTGGGATTATAAACTGAAAAGAAAGAATAACGAGTTGATTTTTTCTAACCAGAATTGTGAGATATAATCTTGGAATTGCAAGAAAAAAAGTCAAGAGTTTTGAAATATAAACTCAATTACATTTTTTGTTCTTTTATTCCATGACTTGAATAGACTGCTACGTTAAAACGTTTTCTGCCACCAGATAGGCTCCGCCCACAAAAACCGTCATCACTGTTTGCAAACACTGAAATTGGTCTACAGAAGCAAAAATAAGAACACTGGAAATGGTACCTGCTCGGCCATCATCTGCCTCTGGAGGAACTGCTTCTGCTGACTCAACAACTGCATCTGCTGCTGCTGCTGCTTCATGTAGGCCGCGCTACCATGGTTAGCCGGGATGCTGTTGCTGCTCTGCTGTGGTGTCATGGTGTTGCCCTGGCCAGGAACATGAGCTGTGGAGGGGTAGGACCCCGAATCCTGCAGAGACAGAGTCAGAAATGTCTCTTATTAAACACTAGCAATTACAGAAGACAAAATATTTCAGATTTGACAGGAAAAGCTCTTTTCTCTTACAAGCTGTGGAGAATGAGAGGACCACACATCTTTACTTCATTTTAACATCCGCTTGCAGTTTCTTCTTTCATTTGTAACCAACTGTATAGCAATTAATTACATTTCCACTTTCATTTATATAGATATGCTTTACTAAATGCCTTATTGCAGTCGTAATCTTCAATCTGTGCTGTGGGAAATTACATTCAAACATTATAGTAGAGAAACACTCCCTGTGGCCAATATTATCTTCAAGGTTAGCAGATGAGGAGTTGCCACATGGCACTTCAAAGGTACTTGTGTTGACCTGCAGAGAAAGGCAGCTCTTTGTCATGCGCAACTTTATTTTAACTTTAAGAAAAACTTGTTTAGAGGTCTTGTTTGGAGAGAAATACAGGTCCAAAACACTTAATCACCTTAACTATATTTGGAGGTGACCAGGGGAGCAAGTGACTACATCCCATTTCTAGGTCTTCACAGGTCTATTTGGTTCCGAAAATCCAAAGTCTGACCGAAGACCAGAGTGAGTACAGCTCTGATATTTATAGCACTGGGTTTTGTGTAAAAAAAAAATAATAATAATAATTCTCAGGCTAGAGAGAGATGACTTATTAAACACTACAAATTACAGAAGGTTTAAAGGGGTCATGAATTGAGAAATCAAATTTTCCTTGATGTTTTGACATGTAAGCGGTCATTGTACTATGAAAACTTCCTGTAAGTTTCAGACCTCAAAACTTCCTTGTTAGTCCAAAAACAGCTTTTACTGAAAGCAAGATCAGAAAATGACTCATTTCAGATTTTCTCACATTATGACGCCATAGTGCAATGAAAGCCCACCTCTGCAAAATCAGATCAATGCCTACTTCTACATCTTTGGCCCCGCCCACTGGTGCGTTAGTGAGATGAGAAGGAGAGATCAGCAACACAGGATCACTGCCAGACTAAAAATAACATTACCTTCTAAAGTATACTGATGCTAGGAAAGTGATTATTTATTTAACTATGTGGATGTCCCAGTAGAGCATTATTTGTTTGTTCAGTACGTTTCATTGTGGATTCTTTGGTAAATCAGTCACAGTTTCTGTGCAGGCTTTGCAAACAGACTTTTACTGCAAAATATGGATCTGGCAGTAATGACATAACATGTAAGTATCCGTGTTAAGAGCTTCACATGTAACACTTATGAAATTTCATATGAAAAGATTGTAGCCAATTATAGCAGTGGGCGTTACATTGAAGTCTCACAGCAGTCACACCCCTTCCAACAGAGCGTTCAAATCAGAGTATAAAATGGCCTTTTATTTCTAAATTATGACAATTTTTGATGTAAAAATCATATTTACATTATAGGTGCACCTCAAGAAACATCAAATAATTATATAATGCAGTTCATGACCCCTTAAATATTAAATAAATTTTAATATTTAAAATATTAAATATTAATATATTTATATTATAATATTTATATATTTCTTACATATGTATATAAAGAAAAATTTCCTTGATATAATCGTTAATATGGCACTGCATTACAGAAAGAATCAGAATTTGGGTAGCAAATATTAATGGTCCTTAACACCTAAAATTAGGCTTTATTTTCTCCAAGTATAATGTCTTATTTCTTCCTTCTGATTTTGTGGTCAAGTATAACTAGGACACATTCTTGGCAGGTTTTGTGTGACTCCCCCTCCTACAGTATAATTAATGCAATCCACACCAGCTGAATGCTTCAAATCTCACTGCTTTGTAACTCCCATTAAAATTCAAGCATCAAAGTAGCTGAACAGCACATCTCCTCTCTGATCTGACCTGATCGTGAGGCAAAAAGCTCCCTCAGCACCTCTGGACTACAGGCAGTGGTGAAGATAGTTTAAAAATATATCAGAGGTGCCAGCGCTGGCTGCTACCCTTTCACAGCAAACACCCCGCACACTCTTGCATGCTCTCTCTCACACACTCAGTGCGGAGGTATTTCGAGGTCAATGACGACACGAAACAGCGTTATCTGAAAAGTGAGAAGCGGTCAGAGATTTTACAAAAGAGAGTTAACAATAGCAATTCGATAAACCGTGCAAAAAAAGTTGATATCTCGCAAAATAGTAAAAGCCAAATAGGGATAAACAGCTATATTTAAACAGAAAGAATGATTAAAGTGCGGGGGCTAATCCGAAAATACTCCACGCAGGACGAAAGCCAGGGGCGGTCGGGTGGGCAGGCAGCACGCATGAAAGACGGCTTTGTCGCCCCCTCCTCTCCCTCCCTCTCTCTCTGGCTCTGCCGGTCCTTTTCTCTGTTGACCCATCTCTGGCAGCCCATCCCTGCCCCCACCGCAATGTGTGTGTGTGAATGGCTGTCTGCTCTCTGCTCCTTAGCAACCAGCTGCCTGACCCAGACAAACTGTTCAACCCCGGGGTGCATGAGGCCCACTGCCAGACACACAAACACGGGCCGACGGGATAAAAAACCCCTCGAGCTGGATGTGTTTTTATATCATGTATTATATTTCGATGCCGACTGGGATGATTTATTCATGACTGTTGGTCACCATTAGTCAAAATGGACTATTCTTATTTTATCGCAGTGTTTATTATAAATGATTTATCCATAGACATTTTTTTTTATTCACGTGCCCTCATCATTTTTTTAAATCAAAATAATATAAATATTATAAAAGACCCCTTCCACCTTGCAACAACATCTCCTCCCTGTTGAAGTGTTCACTGGCACAAGGGCTGAACAACAATCCCTCAAGTAACCGGTCACTGCAAAGATCACCACAATCAGCAAACAGCAATGATCCAATCAATGCCCGACGACAAAATCATGTCCCGCCCTACATTATCTTATTCAAGAAACCATTTCAGTCAGATATACTGTACATCACAATAGCCAACTTTACAGATGTATAAATAGCTTTTCTTATTATACTTCAGTAGCACAAATGGCAGTTGTTAACATTTGATGAACGATTTTAGTAAATATTTTATTCAATATCTTGTGTAAATATCTTGTGTACATTGCATCGCCACTCATGTTACACAAAAAGCATGCATTATTCCTGTTATATGGATACGTCTAACCAAATGCCTCATTGCTTAATTCTGTGCTGAGGGTAGTTATATTCATTTCCTCAAACACTCTTGCAGAAAGAAACGCTCCCTGCTGCCAATAATATCTCCAAGGCTAGCGGATGAGGAGAAGAAGGGGTTCCTAGAAGGGGGTGTGTTTTTTTTTTTTGCGGCCTCTGACTGCACTTGAAGTGGCTGTTAGATCTATTCTCTATTAAAGCAGTGCTGATCACACTCTGTTTGGAAATGTCACAAATTTAAGAGAAATATAAGCTGTTTTTTCGACTTGACTGTCAAGCACGTCACTGAACAACTATCTTGACTCTTCTGAGGTGGATTAATCACTTTTTACAACGTTTACATTTTCACATTGTGCAAATGAAAATGAAAATGAACATGTTCTTTCCAGAAGCCGTTTCCGGAATCTGATAATATCATTGATAATTTCTTCCTGTTGATTAACATTCACGCCGATGTGCGGTGCGGTGTGAAACAGGTTTTACAATACACACACGCTGCCGTGTGCAGCTCTGCTATGCTCTTTCACACGCGGTCATATCCGTGTCTCAGAGCGGCGCACAGTAAATGCTGCTGCTCCACGCGAGTTTAGACCATTATACCAATATCGTGGCATTAAAATGTAATGTTGTACAACACTGAAACGCTGTATTATTATTTTTTTCGTGTACAACCGACGAACTTAACATAGGCTGAAAGTAGCAAGCTAACGTTAATTGTGGGGCTGCTGCTCGGTATAATAGTTTTCAAGAACATTATGTAAATTGGTAAACTATTTAGCCTAGGCTACTAAAACGAACACAAACTTAACATGAACTGTTAAAAATTATAGCAATTTATGCAAAAAAAAATTGATGGAAAGCTGGCAGCCTGCACGTTTCTTACCTTGACCAACTTCTTCCATATGCATCAATTTTCTGTTCTGATCTCAAGTCTGGGCAAACTAGCCTATTGAGTAGCACCCATCAGAGGCCGCATTTATATGATTGTCATCATGTAGACTTCTTACAAAGTATTTTACAATATTTTAAAACTACAAAACACTAAAGTATTTGAAATACATGTATCATAAATACTGCCCATCCCTGCTCCTAATATTAATTCCCTTCTCTACCACAGTCAGAGTAACACATATACTTCATCTGACAGCACGACACATGTGCACTAGAATACTTCATCTTTCAGTGTCTTGTGCGATTTCTCTGCAGAATTTGAGTGATAAAAAGGTCTTTGTACTCTTTTGGAATTACATAGTATGGAAAAAAATTAAAATACTACGGAACTCAATTGGGACCAGAAACTGTTTGGTTTCCCATATTATTTAAAATACCTTATTTTGTGTTTAGCAGGAGAACGAAATTCATGCAGGTTTGGAACAACTTGAGGGTGAGTAAATGTTGACAACTTTCATTTTTGAATGAACTATCCTTTTAAGGCTCTCAAGACAGTGACATATTGATTCTTCAGAACACATGTAGTTACAAATACAGATTAGTTTTGTTTTAAGTACTTTCTAAAAACGAATGATTATGACGTTTTTATTTTATATGATTTGATATCTAAATACAGTGTGAAGTTGTTAAAGTCAGTATAAACTTTTTTTTTTGGAACGATTGTTTTATCAAAAATGTTAATTTGGAATGTTGACACTATTGGAAGAGAGCTGAACTGGATGATCAATCATCAATGAAGTGACTTTATCTGGAAAAATGACTGTTATCGTCTTCTTGCATTATTGACTAACTATTTTCCTGTTTGACACTGTAAAGCTGCTTTGACAATCTGTTTTGTTTAAAGCTCTATACAAATAAAGGTAAAAAAAAAAACACTTCATCCGAAAATGAAAATTCTGTCATTTACATACCCTTCTGTCATTCCAAACCTGTAAGACATTGGGTAATCTTTGAAACACAAATTAATATATTTTAGTGAAACTATAAGTTAATTTAAGTTATGGTAAGTGTGGTAATATGGTAAAAATATGGTAAATTAAGTTTCAAACATGATGCACGAGAACCAATGAGGTTTGCTGTAGCTTGAAACACATGCAAAAGCGCGTCCATGTTCACCATACGTGATGTACTGTATGAATGTGTGTTTATGTGTAAAATAAAAGTCTAAATTAAATCAGTTCATCATAGATGCACATATAAACACCCATACATAAAATCAGAGTTTCGAAGATTAAGTCTTATGGGTTTGGACTCACATGAGGGTGAGTACATGACAATTTTTTTGGGGTGAACAAAACCCCTTGTTAGCAACAGATGTGATGAGTGCAGTGAGAAGGTTGTCTTACCGGAGCATGCTGGTGGTGTACTGGTCTGAAGTTCATGCTCGCCGGCCTCTGCTTCTGCATCTGCTGTTGTCGCATCAGGTTCAGGATGGCCTGGCTCTGTTTGTTCTGGTTCTGTGTGGCCGGAGGGCCCCTGGGTGCACCCGGTGCTCCAGCCTCATAATGGGACAGGGGTTTAGTGTTACTGTAGTTCAACATGGCCACCTGGGCACCTGGGTTGGGTGGGTGGCTGAGGGGCCCCGTGGGTGCGGCTGGGTGACTTAACATGTTGGCGTGCCCACCGGGCTGCATGTACCCGGCTGGAGCGCCTGCTTTGGGAGAACCCTTGCTAGGCATGAGCAGGGTCTTGGGGTTGGGGAAGTCTTGCGGGTACAAAGAAGGGCTGGTGGACTTCTCAAGGCCAAAGGTTCCGCCCATTTGACTTTGGGTGGGAGCATTTTGGGGCCAAGACGTTGAGTGGTTGGGCTGCTGGTGGAATTTCGCTGCTTGCTGTTGCTGCGGTTTTTGCTGTGGCGGCTTCTGAACCACGTGCTGCTGCTGGCTTTGTAATATCGCCCTCTGCTGCTCACGAACTGCTAACTGCTGCAGTTGCTGCGCGGGGGACAGGTCTTTGGGTGGGACGGGCAGCAGGTGATTTGGATGTGTTCTGCTGGGCTGAATGGGCGGCTGTTGCGGATGCTGCTGCACAGGCGATGTGGCCGGAGCCGTTGCAGGGGAGTTGGTGTGAAGCGGAGGCCCAGACGAGGTGGGTCTCAACTGAGGTGAACCGTTGCAAGAGTCCTGATCGAAGGCGGAGGGAGCCATAGTGGGGGAAAATTCAGTCTTCACGCTGACCAGATCTGGCGGCATCAAGCTCTGAGCTGCACCGGCGGACGAGAGCTCCGGGTCCTTGCGATCTCCAAAACTGTCACTGAAGAGCTCCTGGATTTCCTCGTAGGGTACGGAGCGGTTGAACTCCTCCATAATCTCACTCCAGTCCTGATCGTTGAGGTTGAGGTCAGGGAAGAGGTTGTGGTTTCCATTCCCACCTCCCCCAGGCAGTATGCAGGGCAAGATATCGTCCACCGGCTCCTGCTTCATTTCTTTCAGGCGAAAATCAGACTCCGTGCCATGTGATGCACCGCTATCAGTTAGACCCATCCCATTGTGCTCTGCACCAACCGCTCTGTGGTTCCCATTGGCCATCATGGCATCGGTACTCACGTTATGTTTGGAGTCCATAGGTGAGCGAGGAGGCACTGTACCATTTGAGACCCCATTAAGACCTCCCAATGCATCCTCAACACAGGCTTTCTTATTGGGCGGGTAGCCATCGGTGAAACCGTTGACCTGGTCACAGCCTAGGGGTGAACCAGCATTCTCCAACTTCCTCTTGACAGTCTCCTGTAACTGCACATAGAAGATACAACAAATGAACATTTAACGAGCAGTTCATGTAGGTTTTTAATTCATATTTGTTACATAGTTGTACATGAGATGCAAACTGAGCAGTTTTCTTTATGTATAGGCATTTGCATTTGATTACATGTCCATGAACCTTAATCAACATCTAGGTTTTTTGTTAAAATGTATATGAATTCATAAGTTATGATGGAAATTTTAGGTGCTGTGACTAATTATAAATCACCTTTTGTCATTTAAATGGCCTTGCAGTGTGACATGAATTTTTACAAATATTCACATCTTCAAGTATATACAAGAATTTTGTCAACTACCCCTCAAGATAAGCTTTTCTTTCCATTTCTTTCCCTGCAAAGATGTTGGTCCCATTTTATTTTACTCAGTGCAAATTACAAAGAAACAACCATACACTAGCAAATGTAGATCAAATTTTAGATAATAAGCTGAAAACGAGTACTGAGCAATGATGTTGATATGCTTTGGACTGGTTTATTATTCATGACTCATATGAAACTGCATTATGAGAATTATCTCGAGGGACTCCCACTCTGATGTTCAGAAATCCTGAATTCTGGACATATCCTATTAAACATACCAACAAAGTTGTTAAAAGACGTGTAATATTTTTAACTAAAAGGATGCAGTTTTTTCTACATACATTAACCGTAATTAAGAACTTGTTTTATAATGATTCACTTTAACAGGCAGACTGTTAGCAATGAATCACGCTTGCATATGGTGTGCTGTATGGTGTTTAACAACAACAACTTATGTACCGCATGTGGTTGTTTACACATTAATACACACTTAATAATAATTTACACATTATTTAGTAACTAAGTTTTAGAAAAGTTATAGTAAATGCGTCTATTCGGAGTTATGACTGGCTAAAGAGAATGCATCTTCATTGACCAAAATGAATGGTATGATCAAAATTCTGTTTCACGGTACGACTAATTTTACTTCACGGTAACGATATTTTTCACGATATCGTTTTTTTAATATGTAGTTATTCTGAAAATTGACAAAAAGGGCTTTATATAATAATTAAACTCAAATACTTTAGAAATGAAAAGTACTTCACCTTGTTTGATTTTTTTTTAACTTTTATTTGGTAATTTATTTTAGTAAAAACTCACTCAACTTTTAGATTAACTGCCCCCAACTGATTGATATTAAATGCAACTTGTAGGTGCAATTAAACTTTAAATAAGGTGTTTACTTTTATTTGGTAATTTATTTTAGTAAAAACTCACTCAACTTTTAGATTAACTGCCCCCAACTGATTGATATTAAACGCAACTTGTAGGTGCAATTAAATTCTGAATTATTTTTAAATCTCATGCTATTGTTTTACTTCAGTTTACACTATATCTAAATATTTTATATTGAAATATTCCATTCATAATACATTACATTTACTTTCTTTAAATTTTTTTGGCTACTATTAATACTGTTATACTGTAGAAATTTGTTCCTTGGTATCTGCTTATTATACTGCGTTTTTAAGGGGCTTGTTTTGCTCTTTGCTCTAGCTTCACCTGGAGCTTTAATCAAGAGAGGGAAGAGTACAGTAGTGACTAGAAGGAGAGCAGAAGTATGCAAACTGAACATCGTTTACACTATATCTAAATATTTTATATTGAAATATTCCATTCATAATACATTACATTTACTTTATTTAAATTTTTTTGGCTACTATTAATACTGTTATACTGTAGAAATTTGTTCCTTGGTATCTGCTTATTATACTGCGTTTTTAAGGGGCTTGTTTTGCTCTTTGCTCTAGCTTCACCTGGAGCTTTAATCAAGAGAGGGAAGAGTACAGTAGTGACTAGAAGGAGAGCAGAAGTATGCAAACTGAACATCAGCTACTGTTAGTGCTGACTAAGTAGTTTAAATTATACACACCTCACAACCAATATTTAGTCATTTAGCCTCCGATACAGGATTATGTATATTCGCTTTAACTAGCAGGTTGTTCATTACCATGGCAACCGCTCCACCTTGAATGTGTTAACCACGCCCACTTATTTACATGTTGCAGTATACACAGAATAAAAAAATCTGTTATTTTATACCGCGGTAACTATATACACCGTCATACCACCCAGCCCTAGACTTCATCATCAGTTTCTGAGCATTTCTCCACATTATTCATGAGAAGGAACTCTTTATCCAATCAATGCACTGTATTATGCATGAGGTAACAAATGTTTCAGCGGTGTTGATTCAACTCTGTCATCTTTTGTTGTTGTTCAGGGATATAAGGGTCAGAGAGAGTTTGGCTACCAAATGTCTGTAAGATGCATTTGACATGAATTTCACACAATGAATTTATCAACACTCGCAGTGCCGTTCACAGTTCATATCCGGACCGGAGCAAATGTGTTTCAAGTTTTCGTGGACATATTTCATCTACTGTAGTGGTCCAAACATGTTTGCGCACATTTCATTGCATCTTGACGTAGATTTTATGAAATATCAAATGTTCTTCCTCATTTTTCATACAGACCAATAAATCAGGAAAGTTTAAATGCTCATTCGATGATATTTCTTAAGAATGGTTTATCAAAACCTATTTGATTTTTTCACTATGTGAAGACACTTTGAAGTTTGTCATAGGGCTATATTTTTTAAAATACAGCAAAGTACCCCAACTTTTTTTTTTTTCTCCACTTACATTTTAATATTCATTACTCTGTATAATGAGTGTGTTGTAGGTCTGTGTCTTATTGGTTGTTTTCTCCTCTCTTCCTACGCTCTACATTCCCACTTTTCCACAGCTTACTTGAGTCTTTCCGATCTTAGGTGTGAACGACTAGTGCCAAAACAGAGGCGTTTCATGACACTTTAATAAATTTAAATGTGATCGTGTAATTACACCACACAATTTGAAACTATAATGTTAACCACAACTAATTTATGGCTACTGTGAGCACACAAATGCCATGTTCACAGGAACTGAAGCTCCCCTTCTTTTTGGCATAGAGTTTTGGGGGGCTGGTGCACGATGAGAAGCCGAAATACTTATTTCAAAGTGTGTGCCGTTTATAGGGGGAAAAAAAAGAGGGTTGAAAACAGAAAAGAACGAGCAGTTTTTGACCCATTCGAGCAGACATGAGCTGTTGTGTGCCGACCTATGGTCTGGCCGTGAGCGAAGGCATGCGGCCCATCTGAAGTGAACTCCCCCTCTCAACCGCAGCAGCACACTGCAGAGTTTCTGAACCTGAAAAACTGGTCTCACTCTATCAGTTAGTCACTTTTCTGAGACGACCTCACTTGGGCGGCACACCCACGAAAATGTCCTTTCTTTCAAACGTGCTAAAACTCTTCCAAAAGCAAAATAATTTTTTTTTTTTACTGACGCACGTCTCTTAATCTCTTACTTTCCCTCCATCTTTGTGCCTCCCCCGCTCGGAAGCACCTCCACTGCAGGCTTGAGCCACATGAGACTAATTACCATGTGTATGAACGCGTATCCCACAACAAAAGAGTCCGCACATGGACCACAGAGGGGTGCGGGAGGGTGCCAAATTCTTGGCCATGCACAGCGCAAACTCAGCTCGCCTTTGATGCCCTGCCTGCTACAATGGACAACCCCCGAGCGCATGGGCGGGGAGCAGCGCTTTTGGCCCAAGGGCAGAGTGCGCCATTTGAACGCAGAGATCAATATTAGTGCAAAGACTTGGGTCACTACACTCAATTTTGTGGTTACAGCTACTTCACAAATGAGGGGCAAAGTCCAACAAGTGAAGCTAGTAATTAGTCCTTTAAATGGTTGAGGGCAGTCAAAAATCTGTATGTGCAATTCAAACCAGCTGTTCATTTATGAGTGCTCTTTGCCAAGACAAAGCAGTACAAACTCCAAGCATTAAACTTCGGTATGTAACTTGTCCTTTGCTACACACATGAATGACACCTCAAATCGTGCAGATTCTTAGGTATCCTGTAACTTCATTAAATGGCTTTGATAAGCAATATCTACAGACCAAGCATATCAGAGACATGGGGGTGTGCTGCTTTTAATTTGAGCTTGTAAGTAACCACCCAGCAACATCCTAGTAACCGTGCAGAATACAACAGAAACTGCATTAACAATACACTGTAACCGCCTGCAAAACCCTTGCATTGTGCTGGCAAATGAGCAAGCTTACATTTTCTTTATTGAAATTAAAAAATCTACTTTTACATGCAATTATGGATTACATATTTAATTTACAAATGAATTGCTGGATGACATGCATATATTATTTCTAGTGTTTAATTTAGTAAAAAAACAATAACAGTTGTCATGGACTATAAACTAAATAAATCAATTACATTCTCAATTTGAATCCTCAATATGGATGTTAATTATAAAGTTTTATGAACATCAAATGTAAAGTTGAGGTAAATGATGCAAAACAAACTATTGTTCAAAGGTTTGGGGCCGGTAAGATTTGTTTTAAAGGCAGGGTGGGGGTGGGTGTGGGTGTCTAATGCTATTTCATGCATTCAGAGTTATTTACACTGTTAAAGACTTGGATTCTCATGCTAAACATGGCCAAAGTTTACATTTTGGAACGTTTTCGAGTATGGCCCTTCATGATGTCATAAATAGCGGAATCCCTTGTATGAGCATTTCTCCCGGAGGAGCGCGCGCACAGCAACCAGAGCAAGAGCAGCCCATCAACGTGCTTCATTTGGGTTACGAAAGTCGTCGGCAGCTCTGCACAGGACTTGCTCAAGAAGAATGTCTTCAAAAGAAGTGTGTTTTTGGTTGTGAGGGAAAAATAACCTATTTCAGCTTCCTAAAGAACCCAGCGTTAAGGGAACAGTGGTTGCAGTTTTTTTTCCGGGACAGCAACAGTGTTGCGCACATGTGTTTGTTTGTTCAAGTCATTTCAGTGATTAATGTTTTATAAACAAGGCCCAGTTCGACGCTGCATTTACAGATCATTTGATACTGAATGATGGAGCATATCCCAGTGTTAAAAGATCCCGGTCATGAGTCAGAACCGCAGACGTTGAGTAAAACTGCATCAAATTTCTGTGTTTTGTTGACAATCGCGCATAAGTGCATATAACGTAAACACCACTAACGTGTTTGCAACTATTTAGCTCCGGCCACAGCACGCCTCCAGGAGCTCGGCTGTTTTCAGAGAGAAGCGTAAAGCTGTATCTTTCTTTTATACATCTGAAAAAACTAAAGACTCTTCAGAGATATGAAGGATTAAATACTACTCTATCAGGGGCGTTTCCTCAAAATATTGGATGCGAAAAAAATTACAGTAAAAATTATAGTACAAAAATAATACAATGCCAATATTACAAAATATAACATTACAAAGTGTATAAATCACTCTTCCAACTGCGACACCAACAGGTAAAGTTACAGCGGGAGTCCTGTCTGTCTCTGTCACCTCCCCTGAGCCCATTGAGTTTTAACAGACCCCCTAAATCGTGCCGTGAGTTTGGTGGGGGGTAAATGAGAATGAATGGGGGAAAGTCACGTGAGAGGAGACAATGCCTCCATCGTGATATGATTGGATATGACTGGTTATGTTTGGCTGTGATTGGTTCATGCGATAATCCCGCCTCTTGTGTTCATGTGCACGTTCGCGAATCAGTCTGAACGAACAATATAATGGTGTTAATGGGAAGACTAATTAAAAAAAAAAAAAAAAAAATTAAACAAACAACTCACACACTTCGATATTGACGCAACAAAGTGGTTATAAGACTTAAAATGGCCTGAAAACATGATCTGTGGGAGTTTTTAGTGAGTAATCAGCTTGGTGAAATTCAAAGTAAATCTTTGCGTCTGTGACCAATATTTACAGAGCTTTGATGACTAATGAACCGAATAATTAAAAAATAGTTAAGTTAATTATTAAAAAGAATAACATAAGTTCACAAATAAAATATATAGTTTAAATTGTTACTGCCTTGAGTTATTATTTTGGAATAAATGTAAAATGCTTAAACAATAACTTGATGAGATTCATACTTGGCTTTAATAAACATTATTGATTACATTGTTAATGTAAAAATATAAAATAAAAATAAAAAATGTTTTCCGTTTTCTTTTTCTGATAGTGTAAGTAATGTTTATTTAATCAAGAAAATGGGACTGGGACATGAATTTACATTTGATTAAAAAAAAAAAAAAAACCTTGAGGACTGTGCCTCTTCATTTCAGAACACCACCGCACACCACTGTACTCTATAGGTACTCAAGATTAACATGAGACTGGCAGAAACTGTTACGTCCCCTTTAAGGTTTACAAAGAAGCCTCTTATGCTCACCAAGACTGCATTTATTCAAAAACATAGTAAAAAAAGTGAACTATTATTACAATTAAAATAATTTTGATATATTTTAAAATTTCATTTAAATAACAGAAATCTGATCATGTAATAAAAAAAAAAAAACATTCTGGAGTTCACAACAGGGGCAATTTTTACCCACAGCAGGTTTTTTTTCCCTGCCCTGAGCCCTGGTTAACCCAGGTCAGCAGCTGTGAAAGGCCAGATGCAGGCCAAGTGCTGAACAAGAACAGTGAGTTATGTTGAGTCATACTGCGAGGAAGGGAAAAACAACTAGATGTACTACATTTCGGCACAAAGCTTCGTGTTCAAGACTCACCCTTACAACACTAGCTAACTACAACCAACAGCCCATCTATAGGAAGCTACAACAACATCAAGAGATCTGTGCTAAAACTAGTAGTTGACCCAAAAAATAAACAATTTACCCCTCACACTGTTACAAACCCATATGATTTTCTTTCTTCAATGGCAATTCGTGCAATTCACACTTTTCTTATTGCATGGAATGTGTCATGTTCCACTGAAGGAAAAAGTCATGTTTAGTCATATGTTTGTGACACTTTTTTTTTGGGGTGTGGTGACCTATTCCTTTAAGACCTGTAAGACCAGGCTATAAGAGTGGGACAGCATATGAACACTTCCTGTTTAAGGGTGAGACTCTGGTGTACTGTAGATGCATTTAAGTGTGAAAGACATTCAGCCGTCCAGGGGCCACTGGGAACAATAGTGAGTCAGTGCTGTGTGCGAGCGGGGGGAGGGGTGAATGTGAGCAGACCTGAGTCATGCTAAATGCTGTGCATCACACCAGAATGACCATCCCAAAACTACAGCAGCGCTGTCCTACAGCCGAACGCTGACATGCTTTCTTTCAAACTACAGCCTGTGTCAAACAACCTCCAAACTAGTTGCTTCACTAGACTGCTTCACGTAAAACATAACCTACTTGGCCAGTTAGAATAAAACACTAGCACGTATTCTACAACACCTGAGCTAACCTAACTGTCCTGCTAGAGCATAAAACATATCAATCCACCAATGCTGACCTTACTGTGGAGTTAACATGAACAAAGTGTTTTCAACATGAAGATTTTATTTATTTTATTTTTCTCTTTACAGTTCACTTAAATAGTCTTGTACAAGTAGAGGTCGACCGATTGATCGCTTTTGCCGATTAATCTGCACCAATAGTCAATTGCTAGAACTATCGGCAAAAATCCATGCCGGTCTGACCCAAATGTATAATGTCACGATTGTTACCATCTATTTGCATTAGTTTATATCCAGCTGGTCACATTAATGTATTTGCTAGTCAGCGAAGTTGCAGATTTAAAGCTGTGATGTGAGAAAGCAAACTGATATGTTGCTTCATCCTTTAAATATACTACTTAAATATCATGCTTAAATATCTAAGCATGACTGTTTGGATTTATATTAAATGGTAACACTTTACAATAGGATTACATTTGTAACATTAACTAAGGTTAGTGAAGCTGTATAAGTATTGTTAGTGTGTCAATTTTTTAAAATAACATTTTTAAAATATATTTTTACATTTTAAAGTTGCATTTGTTAACAATGGTTAATGAACTATGTACTAACATTAATGACCAATGTATAATTAATATTTAATAAGAATATATTTTATTCCATATGAAAAGTAAGGTTCAGTACTTTGTGTGTGTGTAATAAAGTTCAGCACTATTTTAGTTTTCATATTTAGTATCCATTTGAAAAACTATCGGTTGATTAACCGGTTATCAGCCATTGTGGTCCAACCTAGCTATCGGCAAAATCCACTATTAGTCGACCTCTAGATACAAGTGTATTTTATTAAGAGAACAAACATTCCATAACATTTCAAGCATTCTCTCAATTAATATCTTAAAACAATCAACAAGTCATACCAATTGATTTTATCACTATAGTCAAAGACAAAAGAGCCCGACCTCGAGCCTCTCTATGTCTCTGTTAAGCGATGTGAATGGATAATCACCTTTAATCAACAATCAATTAAGTTTTTAATCAATTTCAGCTTAAAAGCACTCAATCACGTGAGCACATCAAAAACACTGCCTGTAAATTCATTCACCACCAGAGTGCACGCAGCATGTAAAATGCGGGCTAAACGTTGTAAGTGTTGGAGCGCATCCTTGTAAGTAAAGATTATTTGCATGACAAACACCATGACTGTATGCTAAAGTCAGCATGAAATGAAAATTAACGTTTTTATCTAAATGCTTGCTTTAGATATTATTGTGAACCATCTATCCATGCATGTTTGTTTTTGACCTCATTTTTTCATCAAGCGCATCTTCCAGTTACACGTCAGACTTCTCTCTGGTGATGTATGCCGGACTTCTCCACTCATTTAGTTCTCTTAAACACACCCCTGCAAACTCATGTTCATTTGCCTCCTCTTTTCAGTGCAACGCCCACTACTCAACATCCAATCAACAACTGATGCATAGAACCAAGTCCCACCCTACGGTTTTCTTTTTCAATAATTTGTTACACTCAGATATACGACAATACAGAAAATAAGCTGCTACATCCATTTCATCGCAACTTTTAATAAAGATGACATTCATGTTGCCACGTACTTTAGAGTGATGTTATTCTGCTGTTGTATTTCTAATAAGCACTACTCTTTCTGTTTGAATAATCGCTGTGAGTGAGGTGTCACAGGAGAGCTCTGCGTCTCTTTAAAGAGATACTCCACCCAAAAATGAAAATTCTCTCATTATCTACTCAACCTCATAATGTTCCAACCCCATAAGACTCTCTGTATTCTTCAAAACAAAATTAAAGTTATTTTTAATGACAACTGAGATTTCGGTCCCTCCATTAAAAGTCCATTTATAAAAACTTTGACGCTTATGCTCATAAAGACATCAAAATGTATATGATGAACAGATTTAATTTAGGCTTTTATTCACATATACATAGAGCGCATCAAATATGGTAAACAGTAGGGGTGCTCCGATTGATCGGCTACCGATCGCTATCGGCTGATAATCACATTGGGATGTTTGATCGGCGGTCTCTAAAAAGGCCGATCTCAAAAAACCGATCTCAAGCTGATGACGCTGCTGTGAGAGGTTTGGCACGACATGCAGCGTCACCGTCTCAGTCTGGCGCGGATAAATAATTATACTGCTAAAGGTGAGGTACTCTTCTAGAATGAAGATGAAGAAAAAAAAATGTTCAATAAGAATTATGTGTGTGGTCTGATTCCCACATCATATTTCTCCCCTCAAGAAAATATACAGAAGAAAGGAAAACAAGTTTGTTCCACTCTTCTAGATCCACATTCACAGAACAGTTGCTGCAACCTACACTCTGCTCATGTGGGCCGGGAACAGTCAGAGATTTAGTGAGATGGCCACAGCCTCAAAATGACTAAACCTAAGCTAATAAGAGCATGTAGCAACATTCCCTCATTACTCAGCATCCCATAAAGAAAACTACACCGTACCAAAGCTGAATGACTGATTAAATCAGAGTGTTGAAGTGTGGGAGGACTGATCAGTTACTGAAGAATCTCTGGCAGTTATTAAATATCTGCTGTTCAGATAAAACAATGTCACGGGTCAGAAAAATACCATTAAAAAAAAAAAAAAAGTGTTAATTTTATTGGTTCAGTCTTAGCTTCTGATTAACCTGAATCAAATGAATTTTTAATAAAATGCATCTTTGTGACTCTAGTCACCTTATTAGAGCTGGACGAGAATATTCGATTATTCGTTCGGTGGGTTGGCATTCGATTTTCAATTTTGAGATTTTTTTT
>NW_015667268.1:106636-108214 GCF_001515625.1 Sinocyclocheilus rhinocerous
CCAAACAGACACACAGACACAGAGATTCCTGCCTTTATTACACCGTGTCTACACCGGACACGACAGTTGTCGTGTCACGCCGCAACAGCTAAAGTCTGTCTACACAAGACGCGACAAAGCGACCGTTGAAAATCATTTGAAATTTGTGTCAGTACGTCATAAATAGAACACAGCAGCAGTTTACTGTCGGGAATTTGTCGCGCCACGCCACACTGCATCCAGTGTTGAAAGCATAATAGGTTCTATTGTATTTTGTCGCGGCGTGGCGTCCGGTGTAAACCCGGTGTTGAGAGAAAAATATGTTCAGTCCCCTCCCTCCGAAGCTTCGGTGTTGATTACTACCGAAGCTTCAGTCTAATAATAATTTGTCTATATTAAAAGTATTGCTCTTAACAGACCCATTTGTTTTGTATCACTAGTGCAGTGTCCGTTCTCGGAGCATATAAGCCCTGCATGTGTGAGGCGCGCCGCTTCCGGCTCGCGCTGTTCTGTAGTTTATTAAAAGTTTATTCATTCTGAATGTGTCGTGTGTCCATACTGCACCAAAATGCGACACCGCACTCCCTTGGGTCCGCAGCAACACACCCACCACGCGTGAAGTCGATTGCATTTTTATTATGTCGAGAACCGTTCATCCAAACAGACAGACACAGAGATTCCTGCCTTTATTACACCGTGTCTACACCGGACACGACAGTTGTCGTGTCACGCCGCAACAGCTAAAGTCTGTCTACACAAGACGCGACAAAGCGACCGTTGAAAATCATTTGAAATTTGTGTCAGTACGTCATAAATAGAACGCAGCAGCAGTTTACTGTCGGGAATTTGTCGCGCCACGCCACACTGCATCCAGTGTTGAAAGCATAATAGGTTCTATTGTATTTTGTCGCGGCGTGGCGTCCGGTGTAAACCCGGTGTTGAGAGAAAAACATGTTCAGCCCCCTCCCTCCGAAGCTTCGGTGTTGATTACTACCGAAGCTTCGAAGCTAAAAAAAAAATGGTATTCAGACCAGCCCTACACCTCATTTCAACAATTCTTGGCAACCACCCTGTAATGTACACTAATCAACACCGGATAAATTCTCTCCATGATTTGAAAGCCTTTCTTGTAACCAGATAATGAATACAAACCTTTCTATTCATGTAAACTCAATTTAAAATGTTATTGTGTGTAGTAATGCAAGCACACATCACTCAATGCTGCCACAAGGGGTGCTATGACATCAACACCAAATGGAAAGTGCAATCTTTTCTTTCCTACTGTGACTTCACTGTGAAGTAGGGTTGTGCCGGTAGACGATAGTATCGTGTATCGACGATAGTCAGAGATATCGATGATAGCTCATGTCTTTGTCGATAGTCAAGACGATATTAGGCTCATTCTCCTATAAATGTATTAAATTATTATTATTATTATTATTATTATTATTATTATGCGGCCAATTACAATTTGGCTATTATCAAATTGCCCCGCTATTTCACTTCAACACCGCATTTCACACTCACGCAAATGAGGATTAGAGCCTGTAGCCGGTGAAGGAGTCTCCAACCACAAACACAGACGTACATCGTCTGCTG
>NW_015667268.1:109908-111587 GCF_001515625.1 Sinocyclocheilus rhinocerous
ACGTACTTGCAGTCTGGGAGTCAGAAGCGCCAGAGTGTCCTTGCAAAGTTGGAATTGCCCCACTTTATAGAAACAGCCTTTGTGCACAGCATTGTAGGCTACTCTGCAAGTCCAGGAAACAGTCCTGTGTTATAAAATGTGCTGCACACATCTGAATATTTGGGTTGAAGTGTTCTGGAACAGTGTTGTAAATACAACTTAACCACTGATTTCTAGTCGTGTCAACTTTAGGGATCTTTATTCAAGAACAGCTAGTAACACACCAAAGAGAAAGGAAAATTTGAAATTTCATCATATGACCCCTTTACCAAGTAATCTGAACGGCCTATATATGTGCAATATTTTAACCCAGCCCTCACTAACGGAGTTTAACGCCACAGTTATGTTAGAACGCATCTCATCCTTGTTTCTGTGGCGGTGCGTTGGGCTCGTCATGGGGCGCACGGTCCTGAGCGCTGTATGACTGATGTATCCGTTCAATTTAACTTTACTCCAAATATGAACTTCCCGGTTTTAAATACGTTTATATTTAACGTGTTCGTTTATGTCCAATATTTAGTGTTAAACTGTTGGTCTTTAAAATAAATCTACTTTTGATTTTCACCGTTGACTGCAGACCTTTTAGACTGATAACGTCCGTGCTCTGATGCGGCAAACTTGTTACAGGACGCGCGGTCCTAATAGCGATGTATGACTGTTGTATCCGAATTTATATGAAATAGCTGTTTTAAATGTTTTTATATTTAACATGTTAGTTTATCAGTATGTTTGTAAGTATATTATTTCGATTATTGGTGCTTTCATAGGCTCTCTCTCGCGCGCCTGCACGGTTTAAAACACCACATAATTATGAAATAGCCTATAAGTACAGAGAGTCTCTCTCTTGCCCCCCTCTCGTGTGCTAATTGCTGGATTGAAACTCGTCATTTGGCATCCTTATTGAAGAGATGTCATATCAAGTGGGAGGGGCACGTCAAAGATTATGAGGGCACACGTAAAAAAAAAATTTAATAATGAGGTGCATGGATAAATAATTTGTAACATTAAAAAAAACATGTAATTAAAAATGGACCATTTTCACAGTCTAGCAATTTTTTTTATATTTTTGTTATTTAAAAATTGAATGTACATTTATAACACTATACTTTGTGTTCTATTGCCTTTATTAAACTACAGAAAACTAACAAAACTAGTTAACGCTTTCCCCTCCAACATTTAAAAAAAAAAAAGTTGCCAGCCACCACCAGCATTTTTGATCATTTTCACAAAAGTTTAATGGCACCCAGAATATTTTGTTCTGAATATCTGAACATGCAATGTGTCAAAACAAAGAACAGAGCCTTTTAAACAAAACAAACAAACAAGGTTTTATTCTACCTTCATGCATTTTTTAAATCAACACTTGAATGTGGGAAAGTTGAATGAAAAAAGCAACATTTTGAACAAAAATCTGAGACTACGTCTGGATCAGATTCAGAGCGATGATCAAAACATAGATGGAATATAAAGCTTGCACGGTCCTATACCACTTCCTGAATTGTCATATCATATAATAAAATGTTCTTTAAAATTGTCGATTTTTTGGTGGGAAATTAATTGTTTAGATTAATCGATTGATTAATTAAGCGCCAACAGCCTGACGATTGTTTTTACACATTACTGTGCAATCTAATACTTGT
>NW_015667268.1:111740-112373 GCF_001515625.1 Sinocyclocheilus rhinocerous
CCTATAACTGCACCGCAAATAATTATTTAATTAAATCGTAGCGTTTGTGAATTCACAGGTATACTTAATTATTTTTAAACGGGTTTAATATATCATGAGGCCTTGGAAAACAGTCTAATAATGTGTTTTATGGATTCTCGTCTGTGAAATGCGCCACTTCCGGTATTTTGCCGGTTAGTCGACGCAGGCAAAATGAAGTCGAGGATTTTAACTCGAATAGAATCGACGAATCGCGACAGCCCTACTATTGTTTATAATACATTATTTGAACAATTTTGTTCAATAAAACCATATGATTTCTTGCTTTTGATACTTTATTTGAACTAATTATTTTTGCCACATTGCTATTATATATGTATTTTAAGTAATTTTAAAGGCTATTGTTCACGTACATCTATTTTTATTACCACAAAAAAATTAATTATAATTATAGGGCCCTATGAAATCTGTTCTATTTCCAAATTCAGTTTTTTTTTTCCATTTTCATTTTTCTATACTCTGTTTTAATGGTTAAATTAAATTTTATTAATCAAAAAGCCTGTCTAATTAATTGGGTAAATAATAAATACTCCTTTAAAAAGTGTTTTTTTGATTATAATTTTATTATTAGTAGACTAGAACACCTAGAACACG
>NW_015667268.1:114651-121620 GCF_001515625.1 Sinocyclocheilus rhinocerous
AACAATTTTGTTCAATAAAACCATATGATTTCTTGCTTTTGATACTTTATTTGAACTAATTATTTTTGCCACATTGCTATTATATATGTATTTTAAGTAATTTTAAAGGCTATTGTTCACGTACTATTCTATTTTTATTACCACAAAAAAATTAATTATATTATAATATTATTTCCAAATTCATTTTTTTCCATTTTCATTTTCCTATACTCCGTTTTAATGGATAAATTACATTTTAATAAATCAAAAGCATCTCCAATTAATTGATTTTATTAAAAAATAAAAAAAATTTTTTTTCAGAAATACTGCACATTTACATTTTTCTCCTAAATAAATTCTGGTAAATAATATTTCTGGTAAATACTCCTTTAAAAAGTGTTTTTTTGATTATAATTTTATTATTAGTAGACTAGAACACGTTGATATGTTGTAATGAACTTTGATTTCAGTGATTGGGACTATGAGATGGGCACTTGCTTCTTGCACTTTACTTTTTTACTTTTTCATTTGATTTAATGAAATATAGTTTAATAAAATATTCTTAAGTAAAATTGTAGATTTTTTTTGTGGGAAATTAATCGTTTAGATTAATAGATTAATTAGTCGATAGATTAATCGAAATAAAAATAGTCGTTAGTGGCAGCCCTACGTGAATCTCAAACAATTATATTACTATTGTATAATTAAAATTATTTTTTTACAATACAAATGAATATAGTTGGCACACAAAATGAGATGACAGACTTTCTCATTCACCATTTAATTAACTGTATGAAGTAGTAATTGACTGACTGCATTATGCATCATTCTGCCTAACAACTCCTTTTGTAAGTCATATACGGAACAAAAAAGCGCCAAGACATTTTATTTTCGACAAATTATTTAATTCACAACATTAGCTCTCTTAAAGCACCTTACAGTGTTATAGTAATAAAAACATCCAAGCTTTAATCTAAGCAAACCAAACTATCACTATGATGTAATGATTTTTTTATTTACTTTTGCATTTATTAATAAAAATATATTATATTGTATAAAGCGCTATATAAATAAACGTGACGTGACCGGAGTGCCGATTGTAGAGCTGGTGCAAGCTTATCCACGTCGCTATGATCAGATGCTTTCTTAACTGCCGTTTTCTCACCGCTGACATTTTTATTGTGTTTATTTTGTTATTTCGTTCACATTTACATATTTAAGTCGGTCTCTTCTCTTGAACTTCATCTGGGAGAGCTGAATTACAGTCTTGCACTACAGCGCCACACTGGTCAAACTGCGTTATTGCAGGCTCTTACATTAGGTCATATGAGATCAAAGTTGTGTTTATTTTGTTATTTCGTTCACATTTACATATTTAAGTCTCTTGAATTTCATCTGGGAGAGCTGAATTACAGTCTTGCACTACAGCGCCACACTGGTCAAACTGCGTTATTGCAGGCTCTTACATTAGGTCATATGAGATTAAACGACTTTTTGACAACAAAAATACTTGTCGACATTTTTTTATCGTCGATGTTGTCGATAATGTCAAATAATGGTTTCAGCCCTAATGCACAGTACCACCTAGAGGTCACGCGGACAGTGCACAGACCATAGACAGCCAAATAATACTTTGGGCTTAATACAGCAGCTGAGGGAGTGACAGCAAAATTGTCATCTTCTGACCAACATTATGACCATCTCGATATTTTTCCCTCTTTTGGTCATAGAAACACTATTGTTTTTTTTCTTTTGGTATTGGGGCAAATGGGAACACAAAAATTATCCTATCATTCATCGACCTCAAATATGGTTTATCATTTGGAGTTGAAACATGCAAGTAGCAGCAACTTTACATGGCTGCTCGCTAGAATGTTAAGCTAGATCAATGTGCCCTAGATTAGGCGGATTTCCAAGTGTTTGTGCAGAGTGTGGAAGCTATTAGCGCACTACTGCATGACATGGAGGCGCCGGCGTGATCACTGGCATTTTTTCCCTGATAACATTGGAAACAACTTATCCGCCTAATCAACCCTAGATTAGGCGGATTTCCAAGTGTTTGTGCAGAGTGTGGAAGCTATTAGCGCACTACTGCATGACATGGAGGCGCCGGCGTGATCACTGGCATTTTTTCCCTGATAACATTGGAAACAACTTATAATACGCCATCATTTTTGCTTTAACAGTCTAATGATATTACTTTTATTTGTATACAATCACAATATCAACAAAACATTGTGCTTATGTAAAATAAATAAAACAAACAAGGTGTGCTTTCTGCTGTCTCGGTCTCCATGAACTGGAGCGCATCACAAAAATATAAGCTATACCTGCCTTGCAGACATGAGAAATATCTCTATAGAAAGCTTGAAATGTCTACTTTTGAATGAACCAATTCAAATCCAAAACAAAAACACTCCGATTATGCAATCTGTATGAAAGTGCATTTTTCTCTGAAGACTGTAGTGTGGAGATGGTGATCCATTTAATCATTCAGCATCCATTTAATCTTTGCAGCCGTCACCGACTCAGAAAACACTAGTTTATTAATAAATAATTAAAATATCTCCATACTATTTTCCCCAACACATTCATAGTCATTACTTTTGCCGGTGCTTTGCAGCAAGCTTTATGTGTGCGATTAAGCGTGGAATAGGCTATATATTAAAGGCTCATTATGGTTTAGTTCCCCCTCCAGTATTCACGCAAATAAATTAATATAAACGTGTGATTAGTTGCCTAGAAAAATCTTTAATTTAGAGATTGACTTAAAGGGGTCATATGATGCTTTTTTAAAGATCATTATTTTGTGTATTTGGTGTAACAGAATATGTTGACATGTTTTAATGTTCAAAAAACACATTATTTTTCAAATACTGTACATTATTGTAGGTCCTCTATGCCCCGCCTCTCCCAAACGCTTCGTTTTCTACAAAGTCCCTCCTTCTGACAAGCGCAGTCTGCTCTGATTGGCCAGCTGACCCAGTGCATTGTGATTGGCCGAACACCGCAAGCACTCGTCGGAAATGTAATGCCCCTTACCATAATCGCAGCTTCAGCTTTCAAAATAAATGTAAAGACAGTAAATAATGTCATTAGTTTTACCATCAGTTCAAGCCCGAAAGGGGAACAGAGTCATGTGACAGACACAGTGATGAAGCTGGTATGTGTTTGCAGTACACAAGCCACGGTTAACACAGCTGACTCCACTTTGATGTGACGCTCTCTCTCTCGCACACACACACACACACGCGCGCGCGCGCGCACACACACACGATGTGCGCAAAACTCCGCATAATTCAACTACAGTACATCTCTAGACTAATATCACCCTCAAAAACGTAAAAGTCAGCTTATGTTAGAAATGCACCAACATGCAACACACTGAGACCTCAAACTGAAGACGGCCTGTTCTCATGCATGGCAGTTCCTGGTGCAATGGAGGAAAGGACACTGGTTTCAACATAGATCTGCGTCAGTTCTCAGGAGACTTTACTGCCCACACCTCTTCAGGACAGAATAAACCTGCTGTCAGATGTTATAGTTGCTACAGTGATTCATTCATAAAGAAAGCTGCCCTTATCAGTTCAGTTTGCTGGTTTCTTGCAGTACAGTGTGAGATTAATCAGCTGAGGAACATGTAAATCTACACTCATGACTTGTCTTTGCAGTGTTTTTTGTGGCCTAATGTCCACAAACTACATGCTATCAGTTTCAGGAGCCTGACTGTCTCTGTAAAACCAGCCATGGTTTCAACATTATAATATACACTGCTCTCTGTGCCACCGTTTCAATCAATAGCACTGCCGCAAAATCTTTACAAGGAAAACAACATGTGAAGGAAGTGCTGTTTTTTAAAGACCCAAGCAGGGCAAAATACTACTCTTGTTTAAAGTGGAACTACAAAGCATTGGACTTTGATGACACTATTTCAGAATGTCACTGCATCAGAAAATATCAGAGCAAGTGTCAGGCAGATGCAGCAGCAACATTTCACAATCACAAAGTTGCATTATACATATTTCAAACCTAAGAAAAGTATTTTCGTGCTCTATTTCTTATTCAATGCAACGACACTCACACGTGGCCTTAAGTCTTTCAGGGCCAGGGGTGTTTTCAAAAGAAAACTAGAAGCAGGGATGCTTTGAAAGCTTCAATCAGTGATGGTGTTTTGGAAAGTGCAGCAAATGCACGCTGCAAAAACAAACACGGCCATGAGGTGATCATTCATCGAAACATCTGCGGCACACAGCGAGCAGCACGGAGCTCATGTGACATGTGCTGGACGCGTGCTCCTGTCACATGACCTCAGCGCTGTTGATGCTGATGCAGCCGTGCGACTTCCACTAGCAGCACACCTGCCGAAGCACCTCAAACTTACCGATGCTACAAGATCAGCACGTGCATTCAAGCACCTTTTCAGGTTCTTAGTCTACTTTACTATGGTCATTTAGGAGATCCTCAGTAACTTGTAACACACTTCTTCAGTCCTCAGAGTAAGCTCAATGGTGGTAGTACTTACTAAATAATCACACGAAAGGTTTGAAGCTACCATCTTTCAGTCATCAGATCTACATAGGCATCGTGACTCGTTTCCCATAGACTTACCGCGATCAGCGTGCTGTTTCTGCTCTGCTCCCCGGGCGTCCCGCTCCCTCCGTCCGCCAGCTCCGCGCTGGTACCCCCGCCGCCCGTCCCTCTCTGCCCCGCCGGGTCCGCGGTCGGCGCCGCTGGCGGCTGCCGGTGCTTGTTCGAGCGCTTGGCCTTGGTCTGCATGCAGCGCTGATGCAGCGCGAACGTCTGCTGTCTGTCCATCTCCAGCCGCTCCATGGCCGTGCTGTCATAGCGGTTCTCACAGCCGGCGTGATGCCGCCGGAAGAGCTCGATCCGCCGCCGCAGCCGCTCCATCACGGCGCTGTGCCGCGGCACCACGAAATCCGCCATCATCCAGAACAATAGCGTGTTTATAAACTCACTCGAGCCTCCGGATACCAGCACAATTCTCAGGACTGATCGTGCTGTTTCCGAGTGTTTGCGTGCGTGTGCGTCTTTACAAAACACGCTCAACTGCCTCCATTTTTAGCACTTTCTGCCTCCTTATACAACAAAAGAAATGGCACATAGTTCAGATGTGTGCGCTTATATTCAGAAAAGAGTCGAAACGCAAAAACTCCAATCAAAGTTTCCTTTTACGCGAACGCTCAAAAATCACGGAACAATGTTTCTTATATAACTGTATATTCAAGCCGGGAGTCCTGACACAAGTAGTATTAAGTACAAACTACAATTTTATGAATGAAACCGTTTACTAACACTAATCACGTATTCATCATATAAGTTACATTTGTTTAGACACGTAAATAATTTAGAGAAAAGTTTAAGAGGATTGAAAACTTTTACTTAAGGTATCTCTTTTGCCACCTTCAAACCCTTAAATATTTACCTCCCGTTTATATTTGCGCATATAACACGTTAAATCGATTTTTCTCTCTTGTCGCGAAACGTTTAGCAACAAATTAAAAATAAATGTGCCATTTTTTCGCTTCACAGTTGAAGTTTGACAAAAGACGTACTTGAGATAAAAAACCTATCGACGAAAGGTTAGAAAGTGATGGATAAAAACGCATACATTACATCCATTCAGCCCCAAAACAGCAACTTGGAGAGTTACGAGTGAGTTTTACTGGTAAAAGTAACTTTTAAAGTAGCAGTGCGGCTAACAGCTGATCCTCACAGTTACATTACAGCTACGGATGTAGCTTAGCCTGCTTGCTAACTAGCCCTCAAACAAAGCATTATAAACTCGCTTACTTCCAAATTTGCTTCAAAAGTCTTAAGTACACACAACCGACTACTATCCCCCGGTTTGACTCGACACGAAAAAGAAACAGCAAACGGTAAAGAAACAAAGTCTGCCCTACTGCGCTGTCTCTATTGTTTTCCAGTGTTCAGGCGGTTGTTGGTCGCCATCTTGTAACTATTTTTTTTCTTTTTTCCTCTGCTTTATCCACGCGATGTGAGTGACAGATCACTCGGGCAATCACAAACTCTCACTACTCTAAATACCGAGACATTCCTCAGCAGATGTGATGCTTTACTGTTCTCGGGAAATCACGAAATCAGAACACTTACTATTGTGAAAATAAAAGCACATTTCTTAAAGCTAGAAGATGTAAAGTGAAAAACTGAGACATGTGATAGACAGACGAGACAGATAGATAGATAGATAGATATATAGATAGAAAGACAGACAGATATATATACAGACAGATAGATAGATAGCTAGACAGACAGACAGATAGATAGATAGATAGAAAGACAGACAGATATATATACAGACAGACAGACAGACAGATAGATAGAGATTGTCAGATTATAGATTAATAGACAGATAGATTATAGATAGACAGACAGATAGATAGATATTGTCAGATTATAGATAGATAGATAGATATAGATAGACAGACAGACAGATAGATAGATAGATATTGTCAGATTATAGATAGATAGATAGATTATAGATAGACAGACAGACAGATAGATAGATATTGTCAGATTATAGATAGATTGATAGATAGATAGACAGATAGAGATTGTCAGATTATAGATTAATAAACAGACAGATAGACAGACAGACAGACAGATAGATAGATATTGTCAGATTATAGATAGATAGATAGATAGATTATAGATAGACAGACAGACAGATACATAGATAGATAGGTAGATAGATAGACAGACAGACAGAGGTAAAGATAGATAGATAGACAGACAGACAGACAGACAGATACATAGATAGATAGGTAGATAGATAGACAGACAGACAGAGGTAAAGATAGATAGATAGACAGACAGACAGACAGACAGATACATAGATAGATAGATAGATAGATAGATAGATATTGTCAGATTATAGATAGATAGACAGACAGATAGATATTGTCAGATTACAGACAGACAGACAGATACATAGATAGATAGATAGATAGA
>NW_015667268.1:121850-130332 GCF_001515625.1 Sinocyclocheilus rhinocerous
ATAGATAGACAGATACATAGATAGATAGATAGATAGACAGACAGATAGATAGATACATACATAGATAGATAGACAGACAGATACATAGATAGATAGATAGATAGATAGATAGATATTGTCAGATTACAGACAGACAGACAGACAGATACATAGATAGATAGATATTGTCAGATTATAGATAGATAGACAGATAGATAGATATTGTCAGATTACAGACAGACAGACAGATAGATAGATAGATAGACAGACAGATAGACAGATAGACAGACAGACAGACAGAGGTAAAGATAGATAGATAGACAGACAGACAGACAGACAGAGGTAAAGATAGATATATAGATAGATAGATATTGTCAGATTATAGACATGACAGTTAGATAGACAGATAGATACACAGACAGATGATAGACAGACAGACAGACAGATGATAGATAGACAGACAGATGATAGATAGATATTGTCAGATTATAGATAGATAGATTATAGATAGATAGAGACAGACAGACAGATAGATCACCTGTATTATATTCCAGTACTATGCATAGGCTAGTTGACTACATGCATCGCAGGTTGTGAAGGGTTTATTATGACCTGAGGAATAAACAGTTTAATTTTTTTTCCCAGGCAGCAGCTTCTTTTCATGTGATTTTATGCTTTTCGGTTAGACTGGGGGGGGGGGGTCTAAAGACTCTAAGGGTTTTTTAAAGAAAAAATGACAGGAAGCTTTGCAGAACTTTTCTGACACGCTTCTTGACTACAGCTGGCTTTCACTCTCCACCACAAATCTATGGGCTACTGTAAAACCGAATTATGCAACTCACACAGCTATCACAATAATAGCTCTCCCTTACGGTCTCATAACTGCTGAGATGGTTTTAGATCACCACATTTGGTTTCAGTTGTGCTCGACTATAATGAGTGGCCTACAAAACTGAACACTTAAGCCATATTAATGTATGAACGTCATTGTATTAGATTACAAAATATATGCAAACAAATGTGTAGTTAATCACCCTTTGTCTTCATTTTGAACGGTTTATCATCATTTTATTTCACGCCAAACATTTATACAAGTCTGACATCACGTATGTGTTATTTCCCAACACGTTTGGTCTTAATTCATGCATGTCTGATTGGGGAAGCACATCTGTCAAGACAAAAAAATGATGAGAATGTGCAGTGGAGCAATGGAAATTAGAATATTATTATAATATTAGAACGTTTTTTTTTTTTCAACATCACATTTTTATATATTCCTTTTTATTAATTTCAGCATGTCATTAACTAAATCAGAAGAAAATTTCAGATCCATTTTTCATATAAACAGCTGAAGTTCTCAGAAAGAGACCGACACTCAGACACTGAATCACTGACTCGTGTGTATGTACGTGTGTGTCCTCATGTTACCTCAAAATCAAAGTAAAATATTAGGCATAAAGAGAATGACATTTATTTTTAGGACCCTTAATATTATTTGCATTCACACTTAATGACAGTTAAGCACATTCCCTCTCCAAAAATGTTACTTTTCATTGGCAATTCACATTTTCCCCAAGATTAAACAAAACCAATATTATGATAACATACAAATACTTCACTTTAATTAATTAGCATTGGTGCAATATAAATTTTGGAGGGAAATGTAATATAATATGCGGTTTCTTTTGAGTGTGGAAAAAATAGAACTCGGACATTTTCACCAGATTCATCCAAAAATGCCTCTGAATAAAGAAAGCATGTTAAAACTCCCTAATTCCACATGCAACCTCAAAATCACACATAGAAACACACATCAATCGTTCATCAAATCATTATTTTATTTTAGTTTGTGAGTAACACGATGGATTTCTCCCAAACCCTCCCAGCAAGACCAGAATCATCACAGACTCATGATCTCAGTTTCACAACTTCAATGATGCCAGTAAATCACTCAATCCAACACTTTTCCATCCTTCTATGCATCCACACTAATCATTACCTACATTTGTGAAATAATGGTAATCCAAAAGACAAAGAAAAGAAAGACGACAAAAACAGCCCAAAACACAGATGTGCAGACAGGACATTTACAGTTGGAGATGATGCCCATCAGAGAAAGCAAAATGAGATATTAAGAGCAGAGCAGCAAATATTGGCCTAGATGTGTGATTTTTTTTTTGTTCTCAGTTACCTTTGAAAGTGCCAACTCTTCATTAGTCTTGGGGTAGAGCTCATGTTATGGCATCTCGCCAGACTGCTTCGATGGAATAGGAACAGAGGAGTCCGGTTTGCCATATTGAGAGTATAAAGTAACTTTAAGAATACTAGCAACACTACATACACTAGTTTACTTTAGATCAGGGTAAGCCCCTAATAGTGCCTTTTTCATATCTTTGGGGTCAAAGTATTTAGGGGCGGAGTCAATGTGACATGGTTGAGGAAATGACTTCAACAGCTTGCTTTACACCCAGGACATTGCTCTTTTTTTCATGTTTTCTCTTTGAGTGACACTTACTAGAAAACCGAGTCTTCAAAGGTGACTCATTAAATTTACTTGTAAAAAAACAAAAAAAACAACAACATTTCACCAGAAATGCAAAAGAAAACCATACATTTTACATTAAAAACTGAAGCCTATTTAAGCACATTCTTGTTAGTGTAATATGGAAAAAAAATGGAATTATAAAGTTTGAATTGGAAATATCTTCGATTAAACGGTCACTTAGTCCTCGTTCTAATGTGGTGTGAACATGATGGGTTCAATCGAATGAGAAGCTGCTACTGCTGCTAATATTGGCTGGACAGGATATGACATCACAGTGAGAAAAGTTAAAACGGTTCAACGGTTACGATCAGACAAATAACGCAACGAGGGCAAGAAAGTAAAACTTTCAGAGTAAAAACTGTCAATCGTCCTGTTATTGGGCTGAACAGGTTAGAATCTACATCAGAAAACACATTTGTACAGCAATCCATGATTTAGTAAAAAGTCCATTTGAATAGCAAAAACAAACGAAGAAAGAAAAAAAAAAAAACATTAGACAAAACTCACAGTACATTCACAGAAAAAATATTAGCAAATCTTGTGTGCTACAAGTAAGGCAGTACACTAGAACCTATGGATCTACCTGGCATTCTCCCTGGACACCTTACTGAGCGCATGCACCACATCAGGCTGCGTTACGGTCCAGGTTTGGCCTTTTACTGGACGCCCAGTCCATGCCACGACAAAATGCTGAACCTCACAGAATAGAAAATAATGAAAACATCTCATTTATGTGTTAAAACCTAGGTTTATATATCCAAGCAATCAAGTGGCAAATCTTGTAGTTTATAATGAATATATCCAATCAATCGCCTATGGCTTCTTGAGTAATTCTAGAACAAAGGAATAAAGCTGTTGGCCTGTAAACCTTACAATACCAAGTGTGCCATACTGTGGTCATGTGTTAGGCTTCAGGAACACTGTCTGGAAGTGTGTGTGACAGCTGAGAGTAGGAACAGGATCTTTATGCGATCGTCAGATGCACAGTTCAGGAATGGTAACAAAGATTGCGTTTCCTTTTTAGTTAGGGGGAAAGTTGCTATGCTATTTGAGAGCCATCATCACCGTGGTAACCATCAACATCCTCAAGGCCGCTTGAGGAGGTGTTCGTTTGGCTGTTGGTCGAGTGGCGGACCGCACCGCTTCGTTCTGACCGTCATCACGGCGGCAAGGATGGAGAAGAAGAACGGGGAAGGAGGGAACGTGGGAGTGAGGGGAGGAAAGATGGAGAGGGATGTTGGGATATGCTGGAGGAGAGGAACTTTTGCACTTTCAACAGATTCAGAAAGTCCATTAGTCCTTTCTCAGTTTCCGGTTTCTGGGAGACCTTCTCAGAATGTCATCCTCGGATTTCTACACGAGACACAATACGAGAAAATGGCTGTGTCAACAAAAGTAGTCAACAGATGTTTTTCAAATATTTGGTCGAAACAATTTGCAATGCATTTCTCAAGCCCTACTTGGACCGTAATTATTTTTCATGGGGTTAGTCTATAAAAATAAATTTGATTTACGATCCTATAAACTCAGAAATGCACTTCTTAATTGGTCAGTCACATGTTCAACATTTATAAAATTCCCAAACAGGAATTTGATGCACAATAGTTTAAATGGTTTTCTATCATTTTACACTTCCATGCATGTCATTGTTATATGTGGAAATCAGCAGAAATAAGTTAACACAGCTGTATTTACATCAGGCAAACATTTGATCGGACTACTTTGTCGACTAGTAGATTAGTCGTGCAAACTCTAATTTGCATAAATGTATGCAATACATTTTAAAATTTTATTGATTACCTGTTGCTGCCATAACAATGGTCCATTTGAAAGGTTTACACAATTTTGTTCAGTTTTGTTTTTCATCTTAACAACTCCCAGTCACTGTATTGGAGCGGTGACTTTATATTATTCTTGGAAACAGGTTCCATGTTTAAAATGTGTAGCGCAACAGTTACTGTGCAGTTCTTGGCATAGGTCAAAAAGGATTTACAAATTACTATTAGACTGATCCTCATAAATGTGGATTTGGACGGCAATTAAATTACCACACAACCTCTGTGCTTATCAAAAAACAGTAGCTAATTTGTCCGTAAATTTTTATGTGGGTAATGGGAGAGAAAAACAAAAACAAACAAAAAAAACATTCTGGATTCAGGCAGCAATTTAAAAAAAAAATGTAATAAAAAAAGACTAGTCCCTGAATAAACATTATGTTCCTATGAGAAACAATTATCCAGAAAAAAAAAAAATCAGGACCTCTATTAAGACAACATCAATTTGGGAAAAATTAAATGGCATTAAACACACCTAAAAATCACCCTAATTTACATGAACACATAAAATGCTGCTGAAGACTTGTGATGAAGACAAATTGATTGACTAAAATAAACTTTCTTCCAAATCCACATCAAGGTGCCTATTAAAAGACTTGAACCTTTTTTTTAACTACTAAAAATCCTGTTGCTATGGAATCTAAACAACAACACTTACAGAGTCTCAGAACGTAACATTTCCCATGTTTTTCTAGTAGCGTAAGATTCTCTACCTCATTAGATGTATCGTCGTCTTTGTTGTCGCTCCCTGCGGCCTCCTCTGCTTCTCCCGAGGAGTCCTCTTCCTCACTCTTCTTTGCTTCTGAGGCAAGAACACCACAGAATTAAAGGAAACAACTCAACCTTCATAAGGTCATAAACCAAGAACTAAAAGAAAAAACAAGACTCTATGAAGGATTTAGCAAAAGTTGTAATAGATGTGTGACATGTTTATCTATCAGACCTGATTCTTCTTCCTTAGCGTCCTCTTCCTCAGCTTCCTCTTCCTCAGCTTCCTCCTTCACATCTGGCTGTGGTGCGTCTGTCTTCTTGTACTCAGCAGCAGATGTGGACGCTGGGCTCTTCTGTAAGGCACAGAACGACATTTATTCTACAGATCCACCCTTGGCCATACATTAAGGTCAGGCTACTTTAAATGACACACACACACTTACCTTTCCAGTGCAGCAGAAGACAATGATGAGCACCAGAGGCAGAGCCACAGTCAGGACATAGACGATCCAGAGCCAGGGTCTCTCTTCAGCAGCTGTTATCATCTGATTCACCAGACCGGGCTGTGAACACACACACACACACACACACTTAATTTACTAACACACATGCACAAGAGTCCCACACAGCCAATCTAGAAGAACTTTGCTTCTTTATTTTTTTTCTGCTATTTTTCACCACTATCAATAAAAGTAGAAATCAGGAAATCACATGGCCCAAAAAACCCAAAAAAGATTATCTTGTAAAATCTACTAAGCTACAATTAAATCTAAAAAAAAAAAAATCTGTAAAACATTTGTCTCTCCATTTAAAAGTACATTACACTCAAACATTGATGCTACAAGAAGTTCACGAAGACATCGAAACATTAATTCATATCAATCAAGCAATTTAATCACAGTCTTGCCAAGCAGATTTTATTCACAGATAAACACACTGGTTGTCATCTGTCAAACGTGCAAGTTTCAGCTTCTGTTAACAATATTTGATGTGCTTTATGTATGTGCACTGATCAATGTTTACATGGGACTAAAAGCCTAAATTAAAGCTTTTGAGAGTTGAATATGAACTAAAATCTTATGGGTTTGGAACGAGATGAGGGTGAGTAAATGATGACATTATCATTGGATGAACTACCCCTTTAAGTTAACCAGTGACTGCATTGTAAACCCTCCAAACCAAGTGTGCATCCTTTGGACATGTGATAAAGTGTTCAGACGCAGTCACTCCGAGGCACAGGCTTCTGTCCTGACTGCCTGTCTTTCATGCTGCTGTGACAAAGTCATCATGGCCGATTAAACAGACCACAATCGAAGCATGAAGCTGCTCAGACAAAAACCCACAGGCTTCTGTTAGGTCCTTTAGCCAGGGACAGAGCTGGCCCTCGAGTTTAACATGCAAGGCATGCCTGGAATCCACCTTTAGGGCAAAAGGCATGTGCACAGTAGGAATTCTCATGAACGCCAGCCAAAAAACAGCTAATCCCAGAGTACACGGCGCTCAGCAGTGCCTCCCAGCACACCGACAGAGCCAGAGACATTCCCTTGGGGTCCTCAACCTGCCTCAGAGAGAGACCCCACACCAGAATTTACTTCTGAAAAAGACCCAGCGCTGCCCGCTGATTGGCCGTCACGCCCTGCTCATGTCTTTATTGACGAAAGTGAAAAAATTTAGCTTGATAATCAAAAAAATAAGAGACTACAAATGTTCTCTGTTCTGAAACAGGGTTTCTTGTAAGACAAATGGAAAAAAAAAAATGGAATTTGGGGGAACACTGATTTCAAAGGGCCCTGTGCATGTCAGAGAAAATGTTCCAGACAGACAGAAATTCATCATTAGTGGCTCATACTGAATTCTGGGCAGATATTTTCTGCATGCTGCTTCCCTCCCGACCCCACACCAGAATTTACTTCTGAAAAAGACCCAGCGCTGCCCGCTGATTGGCCGTCACGCCCTGCTCATGTCTTTATTGACGAAAGTGAAAAAATTTAGCTTGATAATCAAAAAAATAAAAGAGACTACAAATGTTCTCTGTTCTGAAACAGGGTTTCTTGTAAGACAAATGAAAAAAAAATAATGGAATTTGGGGGAACACTGATTTCAAAGGGCCCTGTGCATGTCAGAGAAAATGTTCCAGACAGACAGAAATTCATCATTAGTGGCTCATACTGAATTCTGGGCAGATATTTTCTGCATGCTGCTTCCCGTAGTGCAGAGATTCAGAGGTCAAACGTGGGCTGTGTGAAGGACACAGAGGTACAAGGAGCTGTGGTCTCGCTGCGTGTGTGTTTGTAAGAGAGATGCATACTGACACGACGGATCCGTGTGTTCATGTGTATTGTGTGAATGTGTGTGGGCTGATGAGGAGACATTCTGTGAAAGAACGTGGCTGGCTGAACTGCCTGTGCGGTGTCATGTGAGAAAGTCTCACTTAGTGAGTGGAAACAGATTTTCAGAGCAGCGCCGAGTGGATCGCCATGCTCCACTGACACACATGGCATCATTTACAACACGCGAGTCAGGAAAACAAGTAACACAGAAAAGAAACTTCTTACTATTGGCATAAAGTCATATAGAGGTCAACAACAAATACGAGACAAACATGTTAATAATCGATGTGCCAAGTCCTTAAAAATGTACTTTTTGTGCTCTTGTTGATTTCATGTGGTTCTGAAAAACTATCATTTTCTAGAAGTTAATGACATCAAAAGGTCAATCATTATTTAAAAAAAATATTTATTTCAATAAAGGAATTATTAATTTATACTAAATTGTAATAAAAAGGTCAAATTATTTAATATTCTAGGTGACTTGCTGACCTTAACACAAACAGTAATGAGGGGTCCTGCACAGAATTTTAATTCAGAAATTAAAAACATGTTTCTCATAGAAGAGGTGAATTCCAAGTCACCGTATGTTGGAAATGCACTTTTAACTTTAAACACGTCATTTGAGAAAAAAAAACAAAAAACATAATACATAAAGTAAAAACCTTTTGCCATAAACCTCACAACCCTTGGCAAATCAGTGACTAATTCTTCCTCAAAAGTGTTTAATGTATCAGCCAAGAAACTTTGCTTCCTGGTACTGCTGGGCGGTATGACCAAAAATGTATATCACGGTATTTTTCAAAATTATACCGGTTTCACGGTACATGACGGTATTTTTTTTTCATGCATGACCGGGTGTTAACCATATTTTCTACTGATTGAGAGAGGAAATACTGCAGTATATTGACTTAGAATGCCCTATTTTACTGTCATGATGAGTGAATATTGTCAAAAAAATACCACACTAAATAGTGACTAAACACGACCCCTTTGAATACATGTTAAGCAGGAGTCACTCTCATTTATAATCGCGGCATCATCTGATAAAATCAACATGCATCTAACACTAAAGAGCGGCTATG
>NW_015667268.1:131773-141121 GCF_001515625.1 Sinocyclocheilus rhinocerous
GTGTGTGTGAGACGCGGGAGCTGATGGCAGGGGGCGGTGGATATTTGTGGCGGTCAATGTGGATATTGTGGATGAGTTCTTCTGTGTCATCACGTTCTATTAGTTCTACAGCTTCAGTTTCGTAATTTTCACGCTTAGTAACACATACAGCTGTTCCCTCATCACAGTGCAACACCCCTTTCAAACAGTGTCGCGTTCCCAACGTTGTTTAAGCGACATACTTTTTTGCGGTATTTTAATTCATATCATAACAAAAATAAACACCGGTATTCGGTATGAACCGGTATAACGCCCAGCACTACTTCCTGGTATAATTACAAAAACCTGTGCACACTGTCAGATTGCTGCTTTTTTGCATTCAAAATGCATTGGATGAGGATGTGCCTTTTTTGTTAACTGTACGCTCTCATCTCACTGATGAGCACTTGACTGAAGGAAAGGTACAGAAGAAGAGCGAGATAAATACAGATGTGTCGTACCTCAGCGGCTCCCTCAGCTGCTTTCTTCAGACCCCACCCGTCAGCCGCCCATCGCTCGGCCACATTACGATCAGAGGTGACGAAGAAGTTGTCAAAGAAGATATCAGCGGACATGGACCAGAGCTCCAGACCGACGGCGCTGAATGGAGTCATACGGAACGGGTGCAGGTCCTCAAAGAAGTCTGGGTTAGGGATCTTCCTGGGCTTCCACACTCCCTGAAAAATAAAACCATTAGACATTGACATTTCCAGAAGTCTTCACACCCTTAAGTTCAACACTCAGAGTTAGGGGTTTGTTTAAATCATGACTCCTAAACCTCTTGGACTCAACAAACACCCCTAGTAACAGGGCTGCATGATTTGGGAGAAAAACTGAGATTTAAAAAGCGCTAAAACACACGAAAAAAATTTGATCAGAAATACAGTAAAAACAGTAACACTGCGAAATAGGCTATTAAAATTCAAAATAACCGTTTTTTATTTTAATATATTTTAAAATGTCACTTATTCCTGTGACGCAAAGCTGAATTTCCCCCTTTTCAGGATACTGTATTTTAAAGATAATTTGGTAAAATTTTCATAAACTAACCACATGTGTCCCCCCAGACATGTTTGGGAAATTGCAAAAGACCCCCCCCAACCCCAACCCCACATTTATTTATTCAGTTTCTCAGACTTTAGGGATCAATGTAGTGCTTTTTCGAGAAAAATTGCAAATGGACAGAAGAAAAAAAAAAATCCAGGTTTGCTGTGCTGCACAATTTGCAAAATGTTTTTGATTATATAGCAATATGACCATAATAAAATAATCTAAAAATATATTTTAATATAATAAAAATATTTTTATTATATATTATAACTTAATACAAATATAAAAAAACTATAAAAATATTAGTTATATTTCACTGTAAAAGATTAAGAAAAATAATTAATTTAACATTACATAATGTTGATAAACAGCCACCAAGATTAACTAATCGTGAAAAGTGTTGATTATAGCATTATATTTAGAACTAGTTGCACTGCATCAAATGTTGCAATGCTGCACTGTAGCCGAACAGAGTCATGTCTACCGAGCACACGATGCAATGATGTCCTTATTACAACACGATTTCTCCATTTTCTCCATTTCATAGCCCCTTTAAATTCTCAAGCTTTTTAAGCATTTGCAATCTATTGTGATTTTGGTTTTATTAAATCAAACAAAATGGAAAATGCAAAAAAGAAAGATGAAAACATTCACCCAAAAAAGAGCTGCAGAAGATGCCAATTACCTGATAATTAGGGTTGTCAATCATTGGTGGCTTCCACTTGCCCTTGTAGTTGGGGTTGTCGATCACTGGTCTCTCCCATGGGCCGCAGCCGGGGGCCGTTTCACAGACGGGATTGGGGATCTGAGGTGCTTCCCACGCGCCGTCCATATCCTCATCCCTAAAAGAGACGAGCACAGATGTAGTGCACGCAGAGGGCAGTAAAGAAAGAAAGGCACCTCACACTCAACGTGCCCCTCATATTTCTATTTCAGTTGTTCTCATGGTTAAGGCTATAATTATAAAAATTGAATCTAGATCATCACCCCAGGAGTCCTAATTTCTTCAATAAAACCAGCTCACTTCACCACTGTTCAACTCATAAGCGCTCAGCCTTTCACATGATCCAGTGTGATTCTGCATTCATTACAATGAGGCACATTTGTATGTATGTCTTTGAAGAAGAATGCTGCCTTCACATAAATGTTTGAAATGAAACTTTAACACCCCCAAAGCTAAGGGAAGATTTCCATCAAATTCAAATTGCCTAGTGCTTTTCACAATCCACACTGTTTCTAAGCAGCTTCGTCATGATGTTATATATTTATCATATTTACTTAGAAACAATAACACAGCCGAGATTTGCTATATAGTATATGTGACCCTGGAGCACAAAAGCAGTTTTAAGTCGCTGGGGTAACTCAATTAAAAAAATGTACCCTTATGACTGGTCTTGTGCTCCAAGGTCACAAATATCAATTGTCTGTACGTGTGCAGGTAAAGTAGGATCTAATGTGTATATAAAATATATTTTAATATATCCATAATATTTTGTAACTGAAATAATGAAAAGTGAGATTTTATAAATCACAATATGATTGGATTGTGAAAAGTAGGCTTTTTATTATTAATTATTAATATTAATTTCAGTCTTTTATATTTAATTATACAGGTTTCTCCCAAGCATAAACATTTATATTTTGATGAAAGAAAAAAAAGTTTTTTTCAGTAATTGTGTTTTTTCAGAATTTTCAGTAATCGTGCATAGTAAGACCAAAAATATTTATGAAGTTAACAATTTTCTGAAGACTTTTAATGTAATGGAGAAAGCCTCACCAGTCGTCTGGCTTAAGGGCATCGGGGTCACCGATGTACTCTGGCTCATCGTCCAACCAGCCGTCAGGTTTCACAGCATCTTCATCAGGAATCTTAGCAGGAGCATCTTCATCCCTGAGTTACAAACACATCAAATAATAAGGATACGGACAAAAAGTGACGATTCTGAACCCCAGGACAACACATACAGACATAAAGACTCTCTCTGCCTCACCAGTCCTCGGGTTTGACGGAATCTGGGTCCTGGATCTTGGGTCTCTCATCCCAGTCCTCTGGTTTGTGGTCATCGGGGTCCTCGATCTCGGCCGGGGGGTTGATGGGGGGAGTCATATCATTCAAGAGACTGCCGCTGTTCACCACTGTCTGGTCGATCAGGATCTCAAAACTGTTATCAGGGTTCAGCACTGCAGGAAAACACATTGACACACATGAGGAATTCTGTCCAACTTTCATATGAGATTTGTCTGTTCAGATCGGTGAGAAAAACAGCAGACGGGCTGAATGAACATGTAAATGTACTCTCTGACAGTAGGTGGCGCTTATGGAAGCAGGATGAGATGCGTGTTGTTACCCAGTGTGAAGAGGTGAGTCTTCTTGTCTGTGTAGTATGTGCGCAGGTCCGCGTCGGGCTTCTTAGCATGCTTCTCCTCAAACTCGCCGGTTTTTGGGTTCTTGTGTCTAAAGATGAAGTGCAGTTTGTAATCCTCACCACACTTATCAGGCCCAAACATGATGGTGTACGGAGTCTTATCCACAAACTCCTCCTGTGAGGACAGACAGGGAAGAGCGAGGTGAGGACACATACAATTGCATCTTATACATTAAGTGTTGTGTCCAGCTCATATGCTATCATTCAACTATGTATATACACAGCAATACAGGTCACCTGATTCTGCATATATCACAAGAGTCAGCACTTATTAAATACAATAAACGGGTCCAAAACGTTTTGTGATTGTATCACTGAAAACACATGTGGAGGCAGTCAGAATCAGTCGTGAATGCGCCCTGGATTGCAGCGTAACATCACCTAGTCATTTAACGTGATCGTTCTGGGACGCGCCATGAGAAAGCACACCAAAACAAGCTAATTTAACTTCCCCGCACTGTACCAAATCACACAGATTGCATGTAATAAACACATGAACAACTGGTAACACTTTATAATAAGGTCTCATTTGTTGCATTGGTTAATGTATTAACTAGTAACAACACTGACGTAAGATAATACATTTTGCAAAAAATATTGCGTAATGTTAGTTAATACGGTTTCATTTAAGTTTATTGCCACATCAACTTCACAGGCTATTTCATAGCAAAGATTATACATTAGAAAAACAATATAGTTGTACACAAAATATAATAAAAATAAATTAATAAAAACAATTATAAGTATTGCACATAAAATTCTATAAAAGATTGTTTAAATTGACTTTTGAAAGAAATTGTAAAAGTTTTTCTGGGTCCACCTTATAAAACAAGTCCTTAAGAGTTTGTCCTGATAATAACCTTTGTCTCATGACATTAAATATTGGACAGACCAAAAGCACGTTTCACTGTCAAGTGAGTCCTGCAATATTGACATTTTGGTGCTTCTTCACCAATCAATAAATGTCCACGAGTTACTCTAGTACAGGTGCATCTCAATAAATTAGAATGTCGTGGAAAACTTCATTTCAGTAATTCCGACATTCTAATTTATTGAGATGCACCTGTATGTCCAATACGACACCTTGTATACACAACTTGGTCATGCATGGATTTAAAAATAAATATATCTTGCTCCTGCAACAGAATTTATATAAAAAAAGACAAGTCTTACCAAATAGTTTTATATTGTTAGTAGTATTTCAAGATAAACACTTACTGAAGCAACTTAAGGTTTATTTGATTATCCATACAACATTTTCAGAAAAATTTTAAAATGCAATAATCAAATATGATAACGAGAGGCTTTTGAGGAACATTTAATTGTACATCTCTAAATCTCTTTTTTGGCCATATAAATATCAGCATTTGCACCAAATTGCATGTTTTTGCTCGGTTTGGGCTTCTGAATAAATGTTTTTTGCTCCTTGAGTGTGAGCTCCATATTCTCACTATATTATACTATATGAGCCATATCAATGAAACTCAAACACATATGCAAACTTTTTTTGATTTAAAAAAAAAATAATCTAAACTAATAAAATTCGATTTTTTTCTGACTGTTACTTCATGTCAGGCTTTAACAGGGTTAATACAATGTGCAAACAGAAATGCATCTCAGCTAACCACTTGTAATCGGATCACCAAAAATGCATCTAATAGCTCGTAGAAACAGGGCCTGAGAGTTTATACGCTTATGCCACATCTTCACATTTCAGTAAATTGAGAGTCTAGGTTAGTTTTCTATAAAGTGTAAAACATTTTCAGGGCAGCTATAGCAGGAACTCTTGAGATGCATCATACGGTGATATTTATATTATCACCAGAACAATGAACATATAGACCATCTTACCAAGTCAAGATCAGGGGTTTGAGACAGCAGTTTAACATAAGCGCCGCCACAGTCAATGCCAGTCTGGAAGTTCACCTCATACCTGAGGAAACATGGCTCACAATTACTATTATTTTACTTAAGGCTTTGCCATTGTTGGTTTTTGATCATTTGCGTATATGGTTTAATTTTGGTCTCGAGTTGAGCTTTATACGAAACATGACATTTTCAGGCAATGCCAAAGTACTATAATACTGGCCACATGAAAACACAAGTTTTAAGTACTTCGCCATGAGATTGCTGACAATTTCCAACTCGCACTTACTTCATAAAATTTTAACTACAATATTTTCTTTATACTCATTTCATATGGACAGGTCAAGAGCAGACACGAATACTCACTGGACGATGAGTGGTTTGGTGTCAAAGGTGAAAGGTCGCAGTAGGAGAGCAGAGACGGCGTGATGCTTAGCTTTAGATTTCAACACCAGACCTTTATCACCCGGGAGTTTAGTGTCCTTCATCTCCTCAACCTCCCACTTACCTACACACAAAATAACACACCACAACCTCATGATCATCTCACACACCTTCACTTCTTGTATTGCCTGCAAACCACTTCATATTAAATGCATCTTAGTTTTGAAGTTTTGGGGTAATTTCAAGCTCAAACTAACAAAAAAAAAAAATCTGAATTAACACACAACATTGACAAGAACATTGTTCTGTGATATATAAATATATATATTTATTTTTTTTTCTTCATAGGTTAGGTCTTAATTGTTTGTATGCTGAACAAATCATTCAGGTATCCACACCTTTTCTTACGATTACAAATTAGTAATTAGACGAGTAATTGGACTTTAGATGAACAGGAAATGAAATGGGACATGAAACTTACCATCATACTTTGCAATGTCCTCATCAATGCCCTCTTTCTTGGCCTGGGATAAAACCCATCTAGATGGGGGGAAAAAAACAATCTAGAAAAATACTTCACAAACAAAGGCTCTTTTTGCTCATATTTATAACAAATATTGTCAAATGATATACACAACTGTTCAAAAATTTGTAGTTGATAAGATTTTTGTTTTGTTTTGTTTTGAAAGGCATTAATCATTGTATTTAGCCTAGCAGCATTAATCGGACTAAACGTGACTGTAGGACATTTGTTACAAAATATTTCTATTCCAAATTAATTCTGTTCTTATGAACTTTCTATTCAAAGAATCTTGAAAAAGTGGATCACAATTTTCACAAACCATATTATGCAGCACAACGGTTTTCAACACTATTAATAATCAGAAATGTTTCTTAAGCAGCAGATCAGCATATTAGAATGATTTCTGAAGATCATGTGACACTGAAGACTGCAGTAATGATGCTGAAAATTCAGCTTTGATCACAGAAATAAATTACATTTGACCATATATTCAAATAGAAAGCAGTTATTTTAAATAGTAAAAATATTCAAAAATATTTTTAAAAGTCTTATTGACCCCAAACTATTGAACATCAGTGTATTTATGACAAGCATATTCAATATATGATCTCTCTGTTGTGAGGATAATAGACATCTTACCCCTGAAGTGTTCCTTTATCAAATGACTCGGCAAAGTAGTGCTCTCCCATCGGCTCTGGAGCTTTATACGTCACCTTCAATAAAGACGTTTGGGGAAGATGTTAACCTCGTTGCACCAGCATAATACTATTTTATATTAGAGAGTTGTGTTACAGGGAAGAAATAAAGTCAGGTTTGGAATGACATGAGGGACAGTAAATCTGGACGGAATTTAATTTATGTGAACTTGCCCTTTAAGTGACATGATTAATTATTGGCAGATCAAATACCTCAAACAAACACAGACTACCGCTGCTCTGGCTAAATCTCAATTATAACTTCCCATCAAGCATCAAGTCTCGTTGTTCTCAAGAAATCTCAAGAAGTGGATGCTATTTTGAGCTTAAGGTATAGCGCTGCGGTGGTTATGAGCTGGTTTAGGTCGCTCAGACGGTTACTGAACGCCACTAGCCTCTGTCCCTGGATCAACACATGGGTGACAGTTCAGCAGAATGAACAGAGATCTACATTTAAGCATGAAGATCCTGGTGTGTTGTCTAGGTAAAGCACATTTCACAATCAGCCGCAGTATGAGCAGGTAACGCTCTAACCGTGGGCACTGGCGGGGGACTGGGGGCTTTTTCTTCCTCAACATCTTCCTCTTGCATGTCATCGATGGCATCTTCCACGTCCATCTCCATGTCATCGGCCTCCTCCTGTGCCCTCACCCCATGAGGCCCAGACACAGACTCAGAGAGAGCAGCGCCACACATAACCGCATCTTCAGCTCCATAGTCTACAGACACAAGAGGGAATGAATTAGACATGGGTCAGGACAGTCAGCTGGTTGTCTATGGTTTATGATGTTGGCTGTGAGTTTTCTTAAAGGATAGTTCACTCAAAAATGAAAATTCTGTGATACTTTAACTTTACTCACCCTCATGGAAAAATACTATGAAAGTCAATGGGGATCATCAATTGTTTGGTTATCCACATTCTTAAAAAAAATCTTCTTTTATGTTCAGCAGAAGAAAGAATTTCATACAGGTTTGGAACAACTTGAGGACGAGTAAATGTTGAAAGAATTTTCATTTTTAGGTGAACTGTCCCTTTAAATCATACAGGGCTTCTTTAAAACTGATAGCCTTTCAATCAATCAGTTTTCTGGAAAACCACCTAACATTCTCCTGAAGACCTACTTAAACTGAAAATGTTCTCTCAGCTCTTACTGTGTAAAATCTCAGTATGATTATGCTGGTGTGACATCTGCACAAGACACGGTCGCCATAACAGACTGAACAAATCAAACAGTTTATCGCACGTTTACCTGTGTGTGTTAAGGGTCAATGACTGGACGTTTGTCCTTAAGGCTCAGACATACCAAACAAACATCAAAGAACTAGCGGCAATGAAAGGAAATGTACTGCCGTCTCACATTGTCTGCGTCTGTTGAGTCTGCGTCTGAGAGGAAGTTACTCTCCATACAGCAGGTGGCTAAGCTGATTCGCTCAGCTAAACAGCCAATCAGAGTGCTCCGTCTCACCGACGGGCTTCGCCAAGCTCAACCGCTTGAGTAGAAACAATTAGTTAAAAGTCTATAAAAAAACTGCCTTATGCGCAATTTAAATGTTTGTAAACAACTATTTTAAATTTGAGTGTTGATTATTATATCTAAAAATACATACCAACTTAACAGTTTGTAGCTATTTTGAACCTTTATTATTACAGTAATGTACAGGGCTCCAGACTCATTCTTCCCACTGGTCGCTCTTTTGCAACTAACTTTCTCAGCTGGTCGCACATGATTTGGTTGCAAATTATATATTTTTTTGCGCTACAACATGGGATTATTCAATGCATGCTGATGAACTTTTATCATAGTTTATAGTTATATGGAAACGAAAGTGGTTAACATTCAACCCGTTCTTTATCATCAGTAGTATTATTTGGGATTTGAATTTTGCGAATGGGAGTTTCTCTTTTGCTGTGCTAAGCCGCGGGCTTCGGATGTTTCACTTTCGAATTCGCGATTTTGTTGTTACTGTTTTGCTTACATACATCTACACACCTTTAATTTTTTAAGACTCCACTGCCAGTTTACCCAATTGTATTCGGCACCCCGGGTTGCCAGTTGGCGGAAAACACAGCGCATTTCATTCCATTCATCGTCAAGTGCGCTCGTTCCTGTTGGTGTCGTCAATCTGGCAACCTGCGTGTGCGTCAAGTCTGAGGAGGAGGGGCCGGGTGAAAAAACCCTCTCCAATATTTTGAATTTGGACTGCAATACCTAGTTCAACCACTCGGTGTCAATCCTACATACAGCACCTTTAACAAAAACGAATAAGATGAGGCATGGCACACACCGCATGCTGTATTATATACCGACTAATAAATTACATAACGTTTAGCAAACACTGAGGAATCAAATAAATAAATAAATAAATAAATAAATAAAAGAGAGCC
>NW_015667268.1:141291-141479 GCF_001515625.1 Sinocyclocheilus rhinocerous
CCTCCATAGCATAATGTGAGGTAAACAGCAAAGATAAGATTTTCAAAAATGAAAACAGAAAAAGAAAAAGTAAAACTAATGGTGACAGTGCTTGCCTGTTTTCCCCCCCCCACAAGAATACCAGCATGTTCACCTTCTCTGGTTTAAGAAGCGGTCTTTTACTTGACTTTCGCTTGAAAACCATCCAT
>NW_015667268.1:141493-161972 GCF_001515625.1 Sinocyclocheilus rhinocerous
GCCTCTCACACACATACTGGCGAGTAAAATCTAAGAATTTATTAGCCAATGGCTAATGTTAGACGTTATTTAGTCGCCCAGAGTAAGATTTAGTCGCATATGTGAGTGATTTACTCGCAATGTAGAGGGTTGTTTCAACTGAAGTATCATTTGGAGTGAGCCAGCAGAAGCAAATATAAATACTCTAATGACCACCTCAATTTCATCCCATTACATGACCCACAAACCCTTGCTTTCTCTCTTTAGTGTGAGCGTGTGATTACTGTCATTCGCTTGAAGAGCGGAGCTTTACAGCGCTGTCAGATCATTCCTCAGGGGTATCAATAAACATTGCAAAAAGCATTAAACGGGCAACACGGTCGTGTTTAAACACACACAGGCGGTGTACCCCACAGACTGTTGTGCTAATGAGCATAACACACTCAGGATTACTGATGCAGTGGTGCCAACAGCGTCTGATAGCAACACGTCACCATGGCAGCCAAAACAAAACAAAAACGACTTTCACTGGAGTACACACAAACGACAAGACTTGACCAACCTTGCAAACAAGCCACATGAACTAGGGCTGCACGGTTTGAGGATTAAAATTTAACTGATTAAAAAATATTGCAATTGTGATTCAAAATTAGGCAGAAAACCATAGGACGCCACTGAAGCTTCTATTTTGTTGTAAAAATAAATTAAGCATTTCTCATTATGAATTTGAGAAGATGGTTAGCACGTTTCGAATGCATGTTTTTAGTGACCCAAACTCAGAGCAGATGCAAAGAGTTTGTGAGGAGCAGATTTTTACTGTGAACTGAGCCACTCTGAGAAACTGAAAACACTGTATCAGGAGCTGCTCATGTGTATAAGAACACAATGCCATGCTTCACTCCGAAACACACACCGCATCAAAGTCTATTTAAGGCAAGTCACTGCACTCGGCAGCCATCTTTGAAACACCTCTCGGGCATGCAAGTGCAGCTCCTATCTTTTTGAATGGAGAAACATCAGATTCTCCAAAACTGTTCACCAACCTTATGATTAAATTTCATATTTGAAATCACCAATGAAATCTGACAACTCAGTCATATAAATGTTGTTTCTTTTGCTCAAATGGCGTTAAAAAGCTTATTTTTCAGGCTAGACCAGCCAGTGCGCACATCTAACCTGACCGTTTCTACAGCAACCGGGACTTCTAACCATAGATATGTATAGGTAGATGCCTCATCCAACAGCTCCAAGCATGTAGACACCTCTGTCATCTTGCAACAGTTAACTTGACGTCATATACCATAATAATGAATATTCGAAGATGCCACAATCCTGCACAGCCGATGGATGTAAAAACCGCCGGGATTTAAATTCCCGAAGAAACGGGATAACCTTTCACAGGTGAGAATACGAGAGAGGGGTGGAACCAAAGATACTCTTTGATTATGACGTCAAGTTGACCCTTCAATTTGGCGGACGGCTTACGTATAGCAGCCCGTAGAAACAGTCGCTAATGAGGCATCTACGTATACGTATATATATCTATGCTTCTAACGGCAGCTGCAGTGACGCGATGACTTTACCGATTAGTGATTGGCTCTTTTACTCAGAAGGCGGGGCTTCCTTCGATGGAGCGGCCATATTGAGCGTTGCATTTTTTCCCCATTCAAAACTATACGAGTGACACGCCTTGGTTATTCTATAGTCTTTGACTGCATATATGTTTCACTGAATTTGTGATGTCAGTTTTTTTTTTTTGAGTAACCGTGTAACCCTAGATCTAACTAGTAATATATCAACCAGACAAATTAATCAGACCATATTTGCATCTCATACCCACCTAAACAAGGGTGTCGGTTTAAAAAACGTAAAACTAAATGTAAAAAAAACATTTTTCGAATTACATTTATATTCAACAATATATACAATATTGTTACCATCTAAATCAATAACTCTAGAGATATCTGCCATAAATCATTAATATCTAAACTATAAATGCAAACAAATCAACTTAGTACTGCACGGAGACCAGACCAACTCGACGCTAGTATTGAGGATCCCTGGGGCTACACAGGGTGGAATGTGTGTGTGTGAGAGAGAGAGAGAGAGAGAGAGAGAGAGAGAGAGACACAGAGACAGAGACAGAGAGAGAGTATTGTTGTGAGGCTGGGGGTCACAGGATACACTCCTGACCCATCTGTTGCTCACTGAACTAATGATCATGTGTGGGGGTAGAGAGAGATTACAAACACATAACGCAAGCACTCCATCATCAGCTCTATTAAAGCTAATCAGAGGTTAACATCAGCATCCGAGCTAAAGCAACACAAGACATCAGCAAAATTAAATATGCAGAGACTCACAGACTCACGCAAAAGCATCTAAACACTTGCTAAGTGAAGACCACCACTGTTTGATTTAACATTAAAAAAAATTAAGTTAACACAAGCATTATTTATGCCTAAAAATAAAACTGTTGTGGAAATGAAAACAGGTTAATCAACACTAACAGTAAAACTCACTGTTTCCCCTTCGAGAAAGACTGAAACACTGTTTGAGCAACAGCCTGCTTTCAGACCAATATGCTATTTGAATGAAAAAGTCAAATGCTACAGCAGTTTTCTTTCTCAAACAAGTCTTTAATATGATTAGTGCACTAGAAATAAAAGCAAAAAAAAAAAAAAAAAATTGTCAATTTTGTTTTTATTCTAAAACATTACTTTTAAAAAAATCACAACTTTTGAAGGTGCTCCAAGATTTTTGGACTGAGAAAAGTAATTAAATTAACACTAATTTCATACAATATTTACTCAAAATTCACATTCTTCTTTGAACTAATATGCCTGAAATTGACAAGTCTCCAGCAGATTTTGAAGCAAAAAAAAAAAACACACACACAAGTGGGAACTAACACTTCTGTCAATCGTTCAAGCAGACAGACTTTTCAGACAATATCAGCCCATTAATTAGACTGCAATACCAACCATCGCTACAGAACAGACTAATTTCTATGAAGTTTCACTAGAGGGGGTCTAGCGGTTCCTGTATGCACAAAGCAGATTCATTAGCTCTGGACTGGACAGACTCCATCCTGCCCCCTATAAAACAAACAATCGGGACTGAAAGAGGAAGACATTTAACACTGCAGTGCTAACTGACAGTGAGCTGCTTCAAATCCAGTTTGAGCAGAGATCTGCTCTGCTGATTAAATACGACTGATCCATCAGAGCCGCCACAGCACACGCTGATGAAGCCCACGGGCTCCGACTGACCCATACATATCAGCGGCTCTGATCAGCCAGTCTTCTCTGGTCACTGCAGCGTCCTGTGGTCAGACAGGTTTGCAAAATGACTAATATGCAAACCTATCTGAAGTGTATACAACACTTTCCTACAGAGCTGTGCTAGTTTCAAGCCTTTCCTTTTCACATGACAAAATAATTCAAACTCATATTTCAAGTCCACTTATTTAGTATGTTGTAAAAGGTGACACTGATTATGCACAATATATAATGTAATATGATTTTACTGATTTAAGTGAAAGCAACACTGTGAATATAACAATTTTCATGGTTTTATAAGGCCATTAAGTTTCCTAAAGATCCTGTCGTTAGACTAGTTTAGCTCTCCTTCCTTTTTCCACGACTTGCAAGTATAAGATGTTAACGGTGTCTAAAATCGTAATTTCTGCAGTAAAAACGCTGTTAGTGTTGCCAAGCACAATTCATGTCCTTTAATGAGCTCAAACTGAATCAATTCAAAACAATCTATTAGCTTAACTCTGAATGATTCGTTTACGTCGTTAAACTCAAAAAGTGTTTTTGTGTGTTAAAATATTTTCATTTCGGCATGAAATGAAAATTCACTATTTTCTAAATGTATGTTATAGAAGTTATTGGGAACAATTCATCCACGCATAGGTTTAATTGTTTTGTTTTTTGGACGTTGTAATTTTTAAATCAAAATATCATAACTGGATCTTCCAGGGAAATGATAGACTTCTCTCTGGTGTTAATAAAAACATATGCAGATGCCCTATAACAACATTTCAGATAATTATCATTACAATGACAGCCATGCACAGCCAGCCAGTTCTTGCATTATAAACACCTTCAGGCTGATACAAGACTTGATCCTCATATTGCAGGTTATTCTGCAACAGGTCGGTTGCATGTTATATTTGTTGTTTATACAGCTCAAAGTGCTGGTTGAATGATTGTCCAGAGCAGGCGCTCATTATGTCAGCCTTCCATGAGATTAAGCCACATGTGGTGGTCCCGGCATGGCCTAACCGGGGGTTCGTTCAATTCAGCACACAATACTGAATGCATAGACTTCCAGAACAACATGGTTAAGCCTCTTTACGCTCGAGTGCCACAGATCTGGGCTTGAGACGATGGGGGAAGGTACCTCAGACCTTCTACACACACCCTTCCCAGAGTGCACCAGTGAAGCGTGACTCTGAGCAAGACACAGGCCATAAAAGTGAACTGATAAAACTGCGTAGATAATTCAAATGACCAAGTTCATAGCCATCAACAACGAGGAACTTGAATGACAGTGTTATAAAAGCGTTAAACGTCTTGACAAGAGTTAACACCAGAAAAGGGATCTTTTGGTTATACGTAAAGGTCGAAGTTGAGCTCTACATTCAAAGTGCCAGAATCTGAAAACACCTAGCTACATGTTACCAAACCACAAGAGGGTCAGGACGATCATTTTCTTGCTGGGATGAGCCGCATGATTTCCTTAATATAAGGAAATAGGAAGTCTTATCCTAAGTGCTACTTTGTTTTAATCTGACTACAGCTCATTTAAGTTTCTGGCCCATGCAAATACCAGTCTCTCTCTCGTGACCTCTGTCTTTCCTCTAAAAGGGCGGAAATGACGGTTCAACTGACATGTGCTGCACCCTAGTTTAGCCGGTTTGGCTTTTCCGCATTATATCCCCCACACAGCCATGCATGCTATCCCACACACCTCCATTTATGAACTCCGACTGAAAGCAAAAGATTAGGTTGAGTGATATTTGACCATGCGCATATCTATGTGCACTGACTATGTATTTAATAGTAGAAACACCTACCATCTAACTTTACATATAAATGCATATTTTAAACACAAACGAATAATGTTCAAGAAAAAAAATGAATTAAATCTTACATAAATGTACGTAATCATTTTAATGTGCAGAGACATGCCCCACTTGAAACAAGGTACATCAATGTTTGACTACCGTTAGCTTCCTTCAGTTACTTCGCACATCTCTCTCAGCAGCTCTGCCCACCCCCAACATTAGATAAGCCCACTGCAGCTTTCACCTCACTCCGCTGACAAGAAAATCACACGGGCAATAACATGAGGCGGGTTTCTGTGATAAGTCTTGATTATACGGCTGATTTTACTGATGTGACACCTGTATCAGTTAGCTTAGCTTAGCTCACGCAGCTAGCTGACCAACTGGCCTTTAGCTCTACGCGCATATTCTAGTTTTACTCTCTGGCTGAACCATATATTCCCGCTTTCTGACAATAATACATCGGCAAGCCGTATTGCACATAAACTGAATGGCTCATAGGTCTAATAAAGCTCATATTAGCAGATTTAGCGTACTCACCCCCGCTCACTGATGCAGCACTCCGCCTGCGACTCCAGCGCGTCACGTGCGCTTATACGCGATACATCCAGAAAAAGAGGCTCCGCCTTCTCCGCGCATCCGATTGGCTACTGCATTCAGCGTAGACACGCCTCTTGGACAATGCGAGATGATGATTGTCCAGATTTCATGTCTGTCATAGACTGTGGTCTCCGCCTCCGACCTGCACCTCGTGGACACCCCTGATTGGCCGTCGAGGACACGGAAATAGACGCTTATTGGACACATCAGGGTAGAAGCGAAAGATGACGGATACTTGTGCTGTGTCCGAAATGCCATACTATCATACTACTCTTACTATTTCTGCAGTATCCAGTATGTATACTGTGCGTAGTATGCAACCTTTCTGTATGCATGGAATAAACGGATGACCTACTATATTTGCCAGAATCTGCTAAATATAACTCAAGTACACTGAAATCAGTACAGAAGCTGTGTTCGGAATGGCATACTACCATACTGCTCCTACTATATTGCAGTATGCTGTGTGTATACTGTGAATGGTATGTGCATTTTCTGTATGCATGGAATTCCAGGATTACCTGCTACACTTGCTGAAATCTGATGTATGCATCTGAAGACGATCCACTTGTTGTTTCATCTTCAAATGCGTGAGTGAACTGGAGGCGGGGAAATAGTAATTATAAACACCTTCATATGTACATGTTACTGTAAACTACAATATTGCAGCGTATCTAAAAACAATATCGTTAGTAAGACATACCTTAACTCGTTCACCGCCAGCATTTTTGATGATTTTCACTAAAATTTCGTGACCCCCAGAATATTTTGTTTTATTAATATCTGAACATCAAAATAAAGAACAAAGCCTCTACTTTTAAACAACAACAACAACAACAAAACCGTTTTATTCTAGCTTCAAGCATTCTTTTTTTTAAATCAACACTCGAATGTAGTTAAGTTTTATAAAAATTAAAAAAAAGCCACATTTTCGCGAAAAAAAAAAATCGCGTTTTTATTAAATACTAGGCTACATCTGGATCATATTCAGTAGGATGATCAAAGCAAAGATGCAGTAGATCGCTTCCATCAACACCCCCAAAGCTTGCACAGTCCTTTGCCACTTCCGGGATCGACTTTTCACTCATAACATTATTAGGCAGTTTTCATTTATATGCTGTTTATTGTTGATGATCGCATTGTTTTTCATATGCATATGCATACATTACATACGAGATAGCTGGTTTCTGCGTCTTCCTCGCATGTGTTTTTGATCGGCACGTTCTAGACTCATTCAGGAGATGCTAATAGCGCCCCCGAGCGTATAACAGAGAGAACGCGGAAACCCGGAAAATTCCGTGTTTGGCGGGAAAGAGTTAATCTCTACGTTTCCGAAAATGACGTCACTTTTATCTCTATAGCGGTTTATGCAGTACAGATTGTTTCAAAGATATTAAATAATATAATAGTAATATTGCAATAATATAATATATAAATAACATATAATATATAAATGTAAAAAAATTCAATTATGCAAACAGAATTCAATGCCGCTGTAAAGCAGTGTATATTTACTCTAAGTGCACATAGCCTGATTTATTGGCAGAGACTATTTTCATTAACTCCGCCCACCAATGCCTGACTGCGATAAACAGCACTGCAAAAGAGGCGTGTGTTTGTCTGAAGTGTTTGTGGCGTAAAACCCTAAACGATTCGACCCGAGTTCGAATCCGCATTTTGTCAAACTCCTTCTCCTTTTCCCATCACATATCAAATCGGAAAGGCATTTATTTTCTATAAAAATAAAATATTTGAAAATTGGAAATAAAACGCCTCATTAATAATACAGTGTTTATTGGGTATGGTTAGCAGTAGGTGTAGGGACTAGGTGGGCTTTAATAATTTTAATAAATATGATAATTTACACGCAATATGTTATTGGATACTGTTTTATAATGTACTACAGTACTGAAGTATAAATATCTGCCACCTAACTACTATTTACACAACCTATTGCTTAAGAAAATACTGCTAGCCTATTTTAAACAGAATGTATCATTATTTGCACTTGGTGTAACTAGAATATATCGCTTTTTCCAGTGTAACTGCCAAAAAGAAAGTAATATCATTGTTCAGTTAAAGACAGCTCAGTGTCGATTCAGTTTTGTTCAGTATGTAAAGTTAATTAATTATGAAATGAGTTAAATTGGGCAATATAGCATTGTTTACTAGTATGAACCCTTATTAGCAAGCCTTTGTAAAAAAGAATGGTTTGCAGATTTATTTGTAAGGTAACAGCCTCAACAGCTGTGCTGAATTAATGTTCAGTGTTTAATGTTCATTTTCATGTGACGACACTACTCTGAAACATTATTTGTTACTTATACTGTTTCACACACTATTCTTAAAAAAATAGTAGGCAGTATGCACTGTGTACCGGGCAGTAAGCAGTAAGCTAGTGTGCCATTCCGAACACAGCCTTGAATACTTGGGAAGCAATCACATTCCTACTTTTTATTTTACATGCCAAAGTGGTATAAATTAAATGCTTTAGATTTTATAGCAGTAAAAAGTTTGGACAAACATTTGATGAAAATTGTTGTCATGAATGCTTCTGTCTAAATGTTTGAAAATAATACAATTAGATTTGTAGACACATATAATACCAAGATACCTTGTTTTTTTTTTTTACAAAATCACCAAAAATCTTTTTTTTTTTGGTTACACAAATTCTGGTAAATGTGTACATTTAGAGACATTAGGAATCGTGACATCATGCTACATTGCGGCATTATGACAGATATTAACCTAGCATTAACTTCACAAGCAAACACAACGTTTTCTTCATTGTTAAAGGGATAATTCACACAAAAATGAAAATTCAGAAGAATATTGTTATCCAAACAGTTTTGGTGTCATACAGTAAGTAATGTCAAATGATGTAAAATCTTCATCTTCATCCCTTTAAGGGTCCTTGACAGCACACATATATTTCCATCTGTTCTCCTTCAAGCTGATTTGCCCATTTAATTTACCATCCTTTAGTGTGAGACTGTGAATAGATTCTTTATTGCTGGTTATTGTCATGCGAGTGAAACTGAATTCCTGTATTTAGTGTTTAGGGCAGACCCCAAAAGTCCCTCATCTTGTTTGTTTTTCAGGTGGCCATTGTCTCATTTACATCAGATGACCGGCTCCAGGGCAGTGAGACGGGTAGAGCAGCTGTCAGTGGCTGGTTAACCTGTTAACCAGGTTTATATCAAACTCACTAATAAAGACGCCCAAGGGGTCTTCATGACCTTATAAATAATGTTGGGGATCCTACAGATTGATGCATTTATTAACCGGATAGAGTAAGATATTATTCAGAAATTGGGAGGGTCAGAATCAAAGGCACCTGTTATAAATCAGCATGGCAATAATGACAGCTACAAGTGATTTGACTTCCATAAATACAAAGCTGCCATAAGAGAAGATTATAATAGACAGATATTTCTTTTGTTTCTAGATTTATAATCATGCTCAAAACATTGATGATAGTATAAAAACAATACTTTGCAACCATAGCAACATATAAACACTGTAGTCAAGTTTGGACTTGGTCTTTATTCAAAATGTTTGGCAGCAGCATTACATTTTCAATTGAGTTCATGGATCAAATGGGCTAATCAAGAGAAAACAGGGCAGGGACAGTGAAAGACGGTGGCGCTGTATTTCTCCTCGACCTGTCCGCGGGGAAGTGACTCTCCTCTAAAACAACATCAGCGTTGTTGTAGGTCAGATGGTGTTATCTTACAGCACATGCTTTCTCTTTTTCTTTCCTTCTTTCCTTGAAGATAACTTTGCTCTGTAGCTCAAGATCTTGTCAAACATGCTGATCGCTCACTTTACCTATAACCATCAGTGTTATATTACGATATAGTGAATCATTTTAAGGCATGAAAAAATATCAGAACCCTTGACAAATTTGTGTAGCATCTGATAAATATTATTTCTATTATCAGAGAGCAAACTGAGCATACCAGCGCACTGATTGACACTGAGCTGTACAGATTTCAAGCCAGACATATTTTGGTCTCTCTATATTATTATATAGAGACCCAGAGGTCTGTTTCTGTTTAACTCTATCTGAAAATGCGGCCACATCAGCACACTACTGCGTCACATTAAGGCAGGAAGAGGAAAAACAACATATTGCAAGAAATAATATGTCTGATTGGAAAGTAAAAAATGGTATTAATAATAAATGTAAAAAAAAAAATGCTCAGAAGGCTTCCCTCTTGTTTGTTGTGATTGCTTTCATTTTAATTATATCAAGAAAAGTCCAGCGATTTCGGTTTTTAGAAGAAACATTTTTGCAGCATACACTCTAGTTACAATAAACGTTGCTCTTTCAGTATAGCGCATCTTTTGGACTGACTTTGGAAACACACGCTAGGCCTGTGCACGAACAAACACATATCTAGCACGGCCGGTGTACTCTTAATGTATCATAATAAATACAATAAATACACACCATTTGGAGTAGCCTAAACAGAATCATTTGTCAACTAATTAACGACAGAAATTCAACTTTGAAAATCGAATGTCGATTAGGAAATGAAGAGTCTTCCGTTCCAAAAGCAGCATTTGTTGAATGTCAAAGTGTTTCGTGAAACGGGCGAGAGACCGCTCAGGAAGCCCTTGACAACAGACCAGTGTAGTTACATAAACTCAACCATGAGCATATATATATATACATATAAATACAGTTTACAAAATACAGCGTCTTCAGTCGTCTGCGGCGCGTCCGGCAGCACGAGCTGTACGTCTTTGAGTGCCATCGCTTGGCATTCTCTACCTGCTAGAACAGCTTGCCGCCAGCAGTTGGCGCTATTGGACCAAGCTAAAGAAACTCGCGTGAGGGGCTCATGTGGAGGTGCTGAGCAGACTCCATCCTGCAGCAGAGACCCGGTGAAGTCATGAGGTATTGCTGAGCACCAGTCACTCTGCTTTCTTGATAAAAATCTGTCGAGAGAGAAGTTGGAACTGACAAGAAGTTGCTTAACTGTAATGATCTGTAATGACATCATATACAGTACTGCGCAAGTGTCAGGCTTTTAGTATTTACAACAACAACAAAAAGCGCGTTATTTCTATGTTTTGCTGTAGTGTGTCAGTAGGAAATATCAGATTACATTTCCAAACATTCCTTTTGCCATTAATTGTAATAATGCAGTGAGACTTTTGTATGCGCAAGGAGCCAGTGCTCCACACAGAGATCTTAAACGGACTTAAAACCATTTTTTCTGGTGAAGACTTTTGCACATTAATGTGTATACACAAAAATGTTTTGACAATAATAAGAAATGTTTCTTAAGCAGCAAATCAGCATATTACAATGATTTCTGAAGGGTCGTGAGGCAATGGCTGCTAAAAATTCTGCTTTGCCAACATATTCAAACAGAAAACAGTTGTTTTAAATTGTAATAAAAATAATATTTCACAATATTACTGTTTTTACTGTATTTTCAATCAAATAAATGCAACCTTGGAGGAGCACAAGAGACATCTTTCAAAAATTTAAAATCTTATCAACCCAAACTTTTGAACTCTAGTGTATATTGCATATAAGTTATACATTAATAATTAAAATATAAATTAAAATACAGTTTCATATATATTTGTAATATATATATATATATATTTTACCTTTTTAACAAAATTATCTGGTAAAATAAGCAACAAAATAATAATTGTTATTATTAAAAATGTAATTATAATGTTAAATACACACACACACACACAGGGGACCACAATTTAGGTCCCCACCGTGACACGAGTCCCCATGAGTCTGTGTGTATTCAGGTTTAAGTCCCCACCAGGATATATAAACCAGTACACACACGCACACGCACACACACACACACATACACACACGCACACACATATATATACACTTACACACACGCACGCACGCACGCACACAGTATGTAGGTAGTAGGTTGGTTACTAGGTAAAGTCCATGTGAGTGAGGAACAGATGGTGAGCGGTTGTGTTGTGCTGTACCTCGCTGAGAATGACCCACACAGGAGAGTCAGTCCGTACTGAGAGCCGCAGAGCCTCCAGCGGGCCGAAGGAAGCATCCACCTCCCCCTCCGCGATCCCGTTGTCAAACTTCCCTGAGGGACGGCATCAACACACACTGTGAGAGGCTGCACGCTTCATCTCTAGCTCTGTGGACAAGCTCTTCATAAACATTTGGATAACAAGTCTTTTGAGATGTGGGGAATAGAAGGCTGAGGCAGACCGTGCCAAATCTTCATATTTGAATCAATTCAGTAGAAAAACAATCCATTAACAGGTTATCGCTCTCATTGTGAGCAAGTGCTGTAATTTATGTTTTTGTGTGGAACGCATTAAACTACAAACAAAACAACATACAGTAGAGAAGGACAAAACGTCATTTGAAATTTTTGAATGATAAATATTTTAAAGGATTTATATGTATTTTTTTGCTTGCCCATGTTCCTGCAGTGCTCAAAACCATCTGTCTGTATTATATTCAGTATATTAATGACTGAGGGGATATCTAACGCTCTGTCATGAGCGACGGGCTTCAATAAACCCTACAGTAATCAAACAGACATTCCTACATAATAATGAGAAAACAGAAGATACTGCACCCACAAAAAGACTTTAGACATTTCAAAATAAAGCTTATGTAGGATTTCCCCCTTGGATTTGATGTGTGAGCTCAAGAACGTAAGAGAGAATGGCAGAAATCATTGAATGTTTCACACAAATCTCTTTTCCACGAGTTGAATTCTCCTTGTTTATGTTCTCATGTAACAGCTTCAGAAGTGGCGCTCTCTCAGGAGCATGTCACTGTGGAGTCCGTTTTAAGGGCCATATGATATATCACAAAATGGGTTAAAGACGGTGAAACAAGACTATACCTATAGAAAAAAAACTATACCATCAGGAAAAAAAAAAATACAGTCATTCAGAACCACTCAATCTGTGCATCAAAAATTCTGAATCATTGTTTATTTCAGAGAAAACAAATGGCTTTATTTTATTAGGCCAGCGCATGCTTCATACGAGCATGAATGTGGTTTATGGGCTGAATCATGCTGCTATATTTAGTATGTACTTCACAGCAGGTGCCAGTGTATGTTTCGGCTCACCTATTCTGACAAAGCCGTCTTCTGTGCGCTGGTACTTTGGCGTCTTCTCTCTCCCCTCCTTCAGCGCTTCTTTCTCTGACTGAATATTCTGATGAAGAGGGACAAAAGTGTTGGAGTGTTTCTGCACATAACCCTCTCCTCTTCAGTAACTCATCACATCTGTTCTTCAGCCAGAAAAATACACACGCTCCCCGTTTTACAAGCAAACATCCACCTGAAAAAATCTTTGCTAGAGTACATACACATAACACAAGTCCTTGATAATCACAGTCCTAAATAGTCCTAAAACTCCATCAACTGATTAGTGAATTATAGAAATCCTTTTTATATACCGCTATTTAAAACTCGAGGGTCAAATGTGTTGCTGAAAGTGACCACAAATAGAATCATTCTAGTTTGGGAAAAGAATAATGTAAACACAGATATCGGATACAAGTCACGTCTTAAGTAAATATAAACAGAAAAAAATTGGATATGGTCAAAAATTTGGATCTGTGCATTAAGCTGTGCAGTGCAAGCAGCTTAAGGTCAATAGTTATTTCTGGAATTAAATTTGAGTTAATTGTTTTATTAGAAAAATTCCCATAGTCTAATATGGAAGGAGGGACCCCAGCCATATCCAGAGAGACTTTAGCGTGAACTCTTTTGACGTGGGCCAGTAAGAAACCAGTGCCCTTTATTCTGTTGCATGCAATATCTCTATATGAATGAACAGTTTATGAAAGCGAGTGGAACTGCAGAGTTTTGAGAGATCTGAGCCGATATTCCATTATTAAAAATTCCAGTTTTGGCAGAGAATCTCCTGATAGAGATATATTGAACCAATTTGTGTTTGTGCTTTTCTGTCAAGATAAAATAAAACTGACAGCAAAAATAATTAAAGCATGAAAGAAGCATTAACTGTAGCCACAAGCTGACATTTACAGAGGAAGCTCTGTAGCACCGTTCACAGCACAGTAACAGTTGTTCCCGTGTGAGCAAACAGCACTAGATATGGGGTGTACATGTTGTGTCTGCATCCCTGGCAACTGTAACTTCTGAAACGGCTCTTACGAGGCTTCTTCTTAGACTGAAACTCAGTGATATGACCCAAGAGAAGACAAATATGTTCAAAACCCCAGCAGAGCATCGCTCTAATTTCCCCAAACTGCATTAACAGCATAAAACAGACCACAAATACTCTTTCCTCCAGGGCATTCCCTGCTAATTTCCTGTATACGGTAACGGTAGAATTCCATAAATGTCCCTAAAGGGAGCTTTAGAAAGACGGAAATGAGGAGAAAAGAGAGATATAACAACCCGGCAGCAGGGAGGAGAAGCAGAAATCAGCGAGAGGACGAGAGATATTACAGGGCGACAGGCTCTCGCTCTTAGAAAATCCTGCTATTAATCTTGCGGTGAACGTCCGTTTCCGGCTGTAATCTTAAATCACAGTGCCACCCCTCTTCTGCTCTCCCCCGGGAGAAAATATCTCCTCCACACCGACCGCACACACAGCAGGTCACATTTTATTACCCTGTGTCAGTACAGTTCCATTAGCTCACAAAATACAAGTATATCTTGATCTCCACTGCTTTCCCTGAACTCTCACTGTCTGATGCTGTTTTTTTTTTTTAGTTTTAGTTAACTATAGCAGAACTAAAATAAGTGACTCAACTCTTGCTGAGCCTAGATGTGTGTGAAACTCTAAGAACCAAGAATGTTTGGCATGACATGAATGTTAAGTCACAGTAAAACTGGAGTGTTTTTCGACGAAGGTAACTCTTGAAACTTTTGCTTTTTGAATTTAACACAAGCAATCGTGCTGAGCCTGTCTGGTATCATTTGGAGCGGGATCGATGTGGTGCTGAAATATGACTCCCTGTCAGCTTATGACTCCTCTGCTTCTCCCTACCGCACAGCAAATGCAATTGGATCAAAGAAATGCGATCAAAAAGTTTGTGACAGGCCTACTTATGTTCATTTCATTTTTGTGAATTCAAGCTGAACATTAACACACATTTAGCGTCATTGTTAAAAATTACTACAGAAGGCCATGATCTGATCAAATGTTTTTTTCAAGTTAATTTGTAATCAACATGACTCTTTCTTCATCCACTATCTTGGACTTACACTTTTTCAGTGCCTTGAGGTCCTGAATACATTCAAACTAAATTTGGCCAAAACTAAGTTAGTTTGTTGAAACTTCACGCCACCTCGGAACTGCCACTGGTCCATGATGATTACATAATATTTGCTGAATATTTTGGCTGAATAGACAGCATTTATTTGAAATGGAAATCTTTAGTAACAGTTGCTCTGCTCTTTCTAACTTCTGTTTACTCCTGAGCGAAGAACTAAGAAGAACATCGCAAGAGGAAATCGGACCTTTAAAAAAAATCGAGCTATGGTGCTCTCTGTGGTTGCAATGATGTTATCCACCCGCAAGCATGATTTGAGATATAAGTCATGTCTGTAGTGTGGCACAAGTTACACGGCATGTTTAACAGGAATTGAACAAACCCTTAACCCTAAATACGGGCAATAATAATAGTGATGCTGCACATTTAAATAGGTTCTAAGCCATCTATGATAGATTCAGCTCTTGACTTCTGCTCAAACAGAAACCATGCCAAAAAGTGTTTGTGACGGCAGTATATTTTCAACACTGACTGAAGTCTTGAGCTTGCTGAGACAGTGTTTCAGCACAGATCTGTGGGGTGTTTATGGAGGCTGCAGTGAAGCCCAGAGGGAAACACACAAACAAACAGCAGCGATCCTTCAACAAACACACTGCTAGTGTTCATCTGCACACAATGACAGAGACTCACGTCAAAAGGAAGAACCTCCACCGTAGTGTTGAAGAGCTTGTCTCCAGGGTGCTCGATGTTTCCACTGCGGAAGAAATACCTACACACACACACACACACACACACACAAACACACACAAACACAAACACATCATCCAAACTATCAATCTTATCAATTCCATAAGGAGTACAACGCAAAAGAACTATACCGCATATGTTTCCTCATGTATCATCTTATCATGTAGTTATTTATAGACCCTGCAGCACACAGTGGCCCCAAAAAGTATTTAGACACTTACACTACCGTTCAAAAGTTTGGGGTCGGTAAGATTTTTAAAATGTTTTTGAAAGAAGTCTCTTATGCTCACAAAGGCTGTATTTATTTGATCAAAAATACAGTAAAAACAGTAATATTGTAAAATATATCACAATTTAAAATACCTATTTTCTATTGTAATATACTTTAAAACAGAATTTATTCCTGTGATGCAAAGCTGAATTTCCAGCATCATTATTCCAGTCTTCAGTGTCACATGATCTTCAGAAAACATTCTAATATGCTGATCTGCTGCTCAAGAAACATTTCTGATTATCAATGTGGAAACCATCACTTTTTAAAGGATTCTTTGATAAATAGAAAGAACAATAACAATGATTTGAAATAGAAATCTTGCAACATTATAAATGCTTTTATTGCTACTTTTGATCAATTTAACGCATTCTTGCTAAATAAAATAATTAATTTCTTAAAAGAATTCTTACTGAGCCCACACTTCTGAATGGTAGTGTCACACTATAAATGTCTGAATGTTTTTGAATTATGGAAAATATAAAGAATGACAAACATACTTTTCATACGTACATTTGAAATGATAAATCAACAGATGTTGTGTATAACTTTGTGCTTGTGAAACCTTAATGCAATATCTTCATTCTGTTGTTACATTAAAATCTGAATAAAAGTATCTACAAATACAGCTCAAAAAACACCAGTAGCATTTGAGCACAGATGCCACCTGATAAAATGTCATCTAATGCAATGACTTTCATACATATTTAAGTGTCCAAAAACAATTTTCTTTCTCCTCTATGGATCACTGAAGCATGAGCAATCACAGACACTGGCAGATTTCTCTCTATAAATACATGTGTACAGTGTAAAAGAACACCTGCGCTTGTTAAACTGTGACTCCTGTAGCATGAAGGAAGCCAGTGAGTGAACGTCAAAAGCTCTCATTCAGACTGAGCACTATTAGCTCTCAATTAAGCCTGAAATATGTGATGGGAAAGACTGCGAGACGAGCTCTATTATAAAACAGACTACATGTTTTCTGCTTCATTCATTGACTGCAACCTTCCAAGGTAAACATATGAAACCTCATAACTGACTTGTTTGAGACACCCAAACTTTTTTTTGTCCCCTTAAGAATTTACGTTAATATTTCAATAATTTAATGACACATTCACAATTCTCTGATGTTGGTTAATGGTCACATGACATTCAAGTAAACAAATAAATTAGTTTTCAGTAAGATTTTAATTGTGATAGTGTCTCGGTCCACTTTACATTCACACTAGTGTTTTAAGACGACAATCAAATTGAATACTAAAAATAACAACAATAATAATTATGTTTTAAATATTTATAATTATTTTATAATTATAAAAATGAAGACAGAAATACTGTATATAACTGTAAATGACAATTGTACTGTTAAATTAAAAATTAATAACTGATAATTATAATAATAGTATAACTGATAATTATAATACAAGTTACAATGCTAATATTTATGTCTTTAAATACTCAAGCTTTTATTTGAGCAGAATATTGGTAAAATGCTGTAAACTTCTGTACACCAAATGTTGCTATTTAATCAAACGTGTAATTTAGTGAATTTAGCGCATGTTGCGTTGTCAAATGCATGTTAAACACGCAGCACATGCAGAGATGGTCTCTGTATTTACTGTGAACTGAGACGCTAAAAACACTGGATCAAGAGCTGCTCGCGTGTAAATGAACACAGTGTAACATATTTGAGTAAATGTAATTAGTTACTGTACTTTTTGGCTACTTTGAAATTTGGCTGAGTGTCAAAGACATTAGCAACTTTTACTCTCTACTTGACTACTCTTTTGAATAAGTATAACATGTACTCTTTACTCCATGAGGTGCATGACAGCTAACTTTTTCTACAGCAGTTTATTGAAGGTACGAGATCTTGTGCGCACCCAAACTTGTCAACGAGGCAACTTTACATGACTGTGAGTGCATTAGCAGCTAGTTGCTGAATCACAGGTGTTTTATAGGGCATGGCTGCGGACAGTGACGAGGCAGAAACCAGCACGTCCAGTGCAAAGAGGATTTGACCATTTAATTGAGCATTTTTAACGTGAATATCGGTGTTGAATAGGTGTTGAGGACTAGTGCTTCTTTGAGCCTAAATTCAGTTCGAGTAAAATACTTAAGTACTGTTAAAGTCAGATACTCTATATGACTTTTCCTCAAGTAGTACTGGATTTGGTGAGTTGTAACTTGCAATGGAGTCGTTTTCTCTGTAAGGTATCTCTACTTGAATTTAAATGTGGTTTTCAGGTGATCTTTACACCTCTGCACTATACAGTTATTTAATTAAATTGCAGCATTTGATTTGATAATCGCAATAAGGTATTATCAGAATTATCGTGCAGCGCCATTTATTTATTTGAATTTTACATTCAATATAATTCATTATTAGTTTTCGATCAACTCACAATCCCCATCTACTACCTTCCACCAGCTAATGATATTAAGACCAGCTGGAAACCAGCCATCATCTTCCAAAACACAGTTACCAGCCTGAAAATCACCTTCCAGTATGGAGACACAAACACCAGGTATGATTTTCAGATTAAACTGGACTGTTGATGCTTTTTGATAGCTACATACTGAATGATCTGAACTGAAGGAAGTTCTCAAGTGATCTCATCGCAAGGCACTCTGGGACTGTCTTCTCTGCACAGGACATATTCAGTGCTGTCTTTCTGGCTAAAAGATGGCATCTTAGAGGGCAGCATAATCATTGAGTCTACTGTTTGTTTGTGAAAGCATTGTTGGTATTCATGAAGGCGTAATCCTGCGGTATTATCTGAGAATCTCTGACTGTATGTACCTCTCTACTCGGACAGGTGTGAAGAAGCGGATGCGTATGAAGTCTCCCGCCACAGGTGTGAACGCCCAGAAGAAATCCTCTCCCAGATAGGCCTTCTCCAGCGTGAAATGCTGGTACGTCTTCAGACTGGTGGTGACCTCAGCTAGCGGGTTAGCGTGACCTTTATGCAACGTCTGCTTTCCGAAGTCCTTATCCTGACCAAATAAAGATAGAAGGGCTACATAAACAGCGTCTGGAAAATTCTTCAAATACAGGCACTTTATGTCAAACTAAAAGATTTCAAACTTTTTTATGGTTGCTATATGAAGTTACATTAAAAGTGTCATGCATTCATTATTTTATTTGACTACCTTTCAAATGCCTGTTATGGTTATATTTTATTGTCTGTGATTCAGACTTTTAGGCTATGTCCACATTAATCAGAGTAAATTCAAAAATTGTGTTTTCATTTCATAACACACACTAGCAGTTTCCAAAAGTTGCTCGTCCATTATAAAATCTCACTGAGATGACAGAGACCAGACTTAATAAAGTTCTCTCGCCATTTCTCTGGCATTAGTATTTCATTAGCAAAATAGCCCACCCAAAATATCACTGGTGTGTCCATGTAGAACAAAAAAATCATAACTCCATGTATGGCCTAAAAAATCTATTAATCAATTAATTGCCATGAAACATCAATTGCTAGTAAATTTATTTGACATCTTTGGAATGTAATATGAAGACTGAAGAACTACATTAGTTAAATTGAACTAAAAATGAACAATATTTCCACAGCATTTATTGATCTTAGTTAATGGTAATTTCTACATTTATATTTACACTGTGAACTAACATGTTCACATTAACTAATGTTAACAAATGAGACTTTATTGTAAAGTGTTACCTTATCTATTCACACGGCACCTGAGCCGTTTTAGTGTGGACGGAAAGGCAAAACAGAAGAAAAATAAATTCTCAAATTTATCAGTATGAATGTGGACGTAGCTTCAACTTACACAAAAGTATTAATTAGTACATATTTTAACTATCCACTAAAGAAATGTCTAAATGGTGTCAGTTTAGCAGTTTAAATAACAATTGCAAACCCAGGCCTCCATTTTTAAGCAGACTGGAGTGTGGTGTGTGTGTGCACCAAAACAGCTTTCACATCAACCAAACAAACTGAAATCTAACGTCAAACGGACTTCAGACCAAAACCCATAGTGCCAAAACACACCAAAGGTTGATAAACATGAAGAAAACGAATGACTAGAGACGAAGAATAACAGGCAGGTATTATGATAAACGCAGGGGGAAGAATGCAGTGAGCAGGGCCCTCAGGAAACGGACCGTCAGATGTATTCACCAGCTCGCCAGCCGAGAACAAAAATCAGTACCACACAGAACGGGCAGGTCATACGAGCACTCGTCGCCACGGCAATTCTTCATTTGGAGAGAATAAAGACGGAGCAGGGACACATGCTGATTGATTAGGATATGAGCTCTTATCAGCTGCCTTCTGGATACTGTGATTTGCAATTTGGACAATATGAAGAGAAATGAACACAGTCCTGAGGCAGACTACTCTGCTGGAGGGTTACAAATGTATAAAAAGATTACACACACACACACACACACACACACACACACACACACAGTAACAGTCAAAAGTTTTTTGAACCGTAAGATTTTTTATGTTTTTTAAAGAATTCTCTTCTGCTCACCAAGCCTGCATTTATTTGATCCAAAATACAGCAAAAGCAGTAATATTGTGAAATATTTTTACTTACT
>NW_015667268.1:162551-164237 GCF_001515625.1 Sinocyclocheilus rhinocerous
AGTAAATTTTTTCAGGATTCTTTGATGAATAGAAGGATCCAAAGATCAGCATTTATGTGAAATAAAAAGCTTTTGTAACATTATACACTATACCATTCAAAAGCTTGGAGTCAGTATATATATTTTTTGGGGAAAGAAATTATAGAAATGAAAAAGAAAGGATGCTTTAAATTGATCAAAAGTGATGATAAAGACATTTATAATTTTACAAAAGATTTCTATTTCAGATAAATGCTGTGCTTCTGAGCTTTCTATTCATCAAAGAAATCGGCTTTGAAATCACAGGAATAAATTACATTTTAAAATATATTCAAATAGAAAGCAGTTATTTTAAATATTAAAAATATTTCACAATATTACTGCTTTTGCATCAAATAAATGCAGGCTTGGTGAGCAGAAGAGACTTTTTTAAAAAACATTAAAAATCTTACTGTTCAAAAACTTTTGACTGGTAGTGTATAAATATAAAAAACACCTCACACATAAATAAATACATTTGGTAAAAGATCACCTTGAGTTTCTGGATCTTTCCAGCGAGGGAAGAGTGTGTTCCAACGTGCTGGAAGAGAGACGGTTTAAAGCGGATGCGTAGGTTTGCTTTCTGCCTGTCACAATGTTTCTGTGGGACGCAAAGAACATTTATATACATTATAAAACTACGTACACTTTAAACAGAAGTCTCAGATCAGAAACAAATTATCCATTGATCAATCTGGCCACATACATAGCACTTAAAAAAGACATATTAGAAACTGGAGATGCATTAACATCTTACAATTCTTATTAAATCACAGTCAACATGTTTTTCCCCTGCTTTATACAGTCTAATCTCTGTGGGGTGTATGAATTATGTTCAAATACCTTTAGACTGCAGAGCTGGTGTGAGTAGAGTTGCAAAGGGGTGGAAAATTTCTGGTAAATTTCCGTAAACTTTCCAAAAATCCCTGGAATATTGGGAAAAAATCCTGGAAAGTTTCCAAAATTTCTGGAATATTTCCCAAATTTACTGGAAATTTTCCACCTTTGTGCAACACCAGGTGTGAGCAACTACAGTAGAGACGGTTTCATCTCTGAATGAGTCGGGGCACAAACCTGTTTCTGTCATTTTCTAGCACCTCACTGCATTAAAGGGATGGTTCGCTGAAAATTCATCATTTACTCACCCTTATTTCAGTTAAACTTTCATTTACCATATTTGATGATATCTATGTACACTGAACAAAATTATAAACGCAACACTTTTGTTTTTGCCCCCATTTTTCATGAGCTGAACTCAAAGATCTAAGACTTTTTCTATGTACACAAAAGGCCTATTTCTCTTAAATATTGTTCACAAATCTGTCTAAATCTGTGTTAGTGAGCACTTCTCCTTTGCCGAGATAATCCATCCACCTCACAGGTGTGGCATATCAAGATGCTGATTAGACAGCATGATTATTGCACAGGTGTGCCTTAGGCAACATCAGTTAGACAACATCAGTTTAGCCCAGCGAGGGCTCCAGTCGCCGGGTTTAGCCCAGAGAGGGCTCCAGTCGCCGGGTTTAGCCCAGAGAGGGCTCCAGTCCCCGAGTTGGTTCCAGTCACCGAGTTTAGCCCAGAGAGGGTTCCGGTCTCCGAGTTTAGCCCAGCGAGGGCTCCGGTCCCCGAGTTTAGCCCAGAGAGGGCTCCGTTCCCCGAGTTTAGCCC
>NW_015667268.1:164738-165068 GCF_001515625.1 Sinocyclocheilus rhinocerous
GGTTCCAGTCCCCGAGTTTAGCCCAGAGAGGGTTCCAGTCCCCGAGTTTAGCCCAGCGAGGGCTCCGGTCCCCGAGTTTAGCCCAGAGAGGGCTCCGGTCCCCGAGTTTAGCCCTGAGAGGGTTCCGGTCCCCGAGTTTACCCCAGAGAGGGTTCCAGTCCCCGGGTCTAGCACAGAAAGGGCTCCAGTCCCCATGTCCTGCCCAAGAAGGGCTCCAGTTCCCACGTCCAGCCCAAGGAGGGCTCCAGTCCCCAAGTCAAGCCCAGGTATGGCCACAGTTCCTGAGTTAGGCCTACGGAGGGCCTCTAAAGACGATATTCTCCCCAAGGA
>NW_015667268.1:165109-182062 GCF_001515625.1 Sinocyclocheilus rhinocerous
CCTCCTATGCCCTTATTTGGTCCTTCCCGTTCCTGTCCTTATTATGATTATTGATCCCAGGTGTTCCTGGGACGTCGATCCCGTGTCCTACGTGTGTTTTCCTGGATGTCAATAAAGACCGTTGATTGTTATTCTCCTCGTTCCTTGCTCCTTGTTCCTCACTCCTCACCGTAGGCACACCGTAACAGTATGTGTGATGATCAATGTTTACTTTTTGAAGCGTGAACGTTTTAGTGTAATGGACTTTCAATGGAGAGGCAGAAATCTCTCGGGTTTCATTAAAATATCTTTATTTGTGTTTCAAGATGAAGAAAAGCCTTATGAGTTTGGAGCATGATGGTAAGTAAGTAAATTACATTTTAATTTCAAAAAAATTTATTTTTGGGTGAACTATCCATTTAACAACAGTTGTTTCATTCTGTTTGGTTTGCACTATTTGGATTTAATGTAAATTGGGTTGTTGGATAATACTGCTGTCTGAAAAAGAGGATGACAACCATATGTTGCAGCATATGGTGTTAACATGGCCTTAATCAATCAGGTTTGATTTCAAAATGCTAAGTCCATTTCTGGAAGAAAAAGAGTTTCTTAAAGTGTTGTTAACTTGCACCATATTTAAGATGATTAATTCACATACTTGCCTCATCCCTCAAGGTCATGATACAACAAGGTAGTCATTAGAAAGATATTTTATTGCTGATATTCCTACATGTTTGCTATTGGAACATCACAGTCAAAAATTTGGGTAACACTTCATTTTAAGGTGTCCTTGTTACACATGTTACATGTACTTACTATTATAATAACAATTAATTATGCATAATTACATGCAAGCCAAACCCTAATCCTAACCTTGACCATATAGTAAGTACATGTAGTTAATTAATGTTACTCAGTCCTTAAATGTATAATTACACCGTAACAAAGACGCCTTAAAATAAAGTGTAACCAAAATTTCCAACAAACCTAATAAAACATAAGATAAAGTGACAAAAAAGAAGAGACATTACTTATTCTTATAGACTTCACTTCCTGAAATGATGGTGATGCAATTGCGATTATTTTTTATATTTTTTTTATTTAGGGCATGATTTGTGTGTTGAGATAGCTATGATGGTTGCAATAAAAATATGCATATCAAGGAGAAACATCTACACCAACACATAGCTATGACTTGCATCGGCTAATAATTATTCAAATCTTTACACATATGTGAAGGAGAGACACAAAAATAATGATTCATATAATGAACGAGCAATAAATAAAATAAGAAGAATAAGAATAAGAAGAATAACTATAGAAAAAGAGAGATGTATAATTCTTACCGCATCTTTTTCTGGATTGCACACCTTCACCCACATGATGTGGTCCAACAGCCAATCAATGGGCTTGTCTTTGTAGAACATTAGCATAAACTCCACGATCAACGGCAAGTCTAATGACTTGAACATTTTACCTGAAACGAGCAAAGCAGATTCATGACTATCAACCAAACGAGACTAATAACGTCAGCTGAAACACGTTCACCCCTGAGGGAGGATTTGTGGGCATGCTGGACTGAAGTGAAAAATCAAAACTCGCATGGATTTACACTTTCAACAAGGATTTAAACAAGGAACTCGAGGGAGGAATGATGAAGGGCAAAAAAAACATTTAATGAAATCAAAAGGAAAGGGCGCTCTGTGAGTAATTACATTTTCATATTAACGATTCAAGGCTCTTCTACTAAGGTGGTGCAGCAAATGTTCTACATAAATTATAACATTTTTCTTAAAACATGAGATTAATTCAATTCATAAAATGAAATTAGATCAGATTCAGGAAGAAGGATGTTATTTTTTCTATAGCAGCATTTTTATTGGCCTCTAATTAAATTTTTCAAAACTGTTTAGGTCACAGAGGAACTGATGTGGCCATTTCTGCTGGCTTAGGGCGAACACTCAGCCAGTAAATCAGCTCATTTTTGGTAATCTATAATAGAAGAGACATCTGTTTTTATGCATAATGAATCACTGTCCAACATCAACCACACAGACAGTATCTGGCACAGAAACATCCTGCCTCTCCAGATGTCAAAACACATCAGCTCTGATCTGACGGCCTCCACTGATCCATTTCATCCCACAGATCAGTTTTTACTGTCTTTTCATGGGCATGAAAATGTGGTTTTGTTCCATACAGCATATTTAACACACCTGCTCCCCATTCACGCTTGAGACCTTGTAACACTAATGAGCCACATGACACCGGGGAGAGAAAATGGCTAATTGGGCCCTGGTACAGTGTTGAAGATTTCTCAGCCATATAACAGACAAGCATCTTGAAATGGAAAAAATAAGTAAATAAAATGAAGAATAGGAAATACAACAACATGAAATATATAAAGGGCAACTAGGGGTTTTCCTAAACTAAGTTTAAATTCTTCTATTAAATATTAAATATAAATTCAAGGCATTCTTCTTAATTAATTTCAGCGATTTAAAATTTTATTCAGGAATTTATTCTTACTCAAAAATAATTTTTGAGGAAAGGATAATAATTATATAATTGCTAAATCATGTTTCATCTTCCATAAATATACCAAACATCACATTTTCCTTTATTAATTCAGAAAAATTTTCAAATTTAGAAAATAACCAGTAAAATGTTTCAATCTGCCCATCACAAAAGGAGCAATTGTTAAAATCTATAAAATGTTAGTTCCTTGTCATCATTTTGCTTTATTTGATGTTTGATTCATCGTTGGCTCCCTCTTACCTCATACTCCGGGGTTTCCTTACGCTTTTGTGCACATACTCTTCAAATCTGCCCTTCTTGAGGGTATACTAATATATATATTTTTTTAAGCATAAAGGTTTAAGGTTTAAAGGTTTTAAGGTTTAAGCATAAAACAATACTGCTTTAAATTGTTTTTCCAAACAAAACAAAAAAATGTAAAAGTTTTCTGTTTAATGTAATTGTATTTTTGTTTTTGTTTTTCTGAGCAAAAAATAAATATCATACATTTTCCCCTGATTTACAGAAGACACCCACTAAAATGTCATTCAGCGTAACAATCTTGTCTGTCATATTTACAACAAAAATCGATTTATGACATATTAAAAAATGAATTACTTTCACCCCAAATACTAATTAGTTATTTTACATTTTTTTTAATTTGCCACTATCCTAGGTTTTGCCCATTTGTCAGTAAGAATTTTTTACTCATTTAAAACCCAATAAAATCTAATATGCTCACTTATTCTTTTATATATTTTAATATGCAGGTCAGAATAAGCATGTTGTTTGAATTTTTACATAAATATATAGTTCAGTCATGAAACTCTAGATGGCGACAGGCGACGGGTTGTTAACGTAACTAATGATATTCACAGAGTTAAACGACTTGGCACAAGCTGATTGGTTCATGCTGCATATGCAGCCAATGAGCTTACTGCCTTGCATTTATATGGCTGGCTAGCATTCACTTGAGATTCCTGCAGCGCGCTTTCAGAGTTTCTCTGAAACTAAACAGCTAAGATAAGTAAACGGTCTTCACTATGATTTCAGTGCATTATTGTGTTCGTCAGATTTACATTTTTAAACTAGAAAACATACAAGTGTAAAACTACGCGCAGGTTATTCGCGTGAGGAGTAATTACTAAGCATGTATTGTTCATATAACAGCAGTAGCATTAGCAGCAGCAGCAAGCAGTTTTCCTAGTTCATGTATGTGAGAATACAACGTCAAGCGTCGTGGATTTAGAACAGTAAAGTGAATTGGGGATTACCTTATTTGCCCGAAATCTCCAACGTTTTTAATATCTTCTGTGGGCATTCATTTTTACATTAACCGCGAACGGATAGCTTTCAGATGCACACCACACTAGTGGGGTCGGTTTGCAGTTGGCGTTTCACAGTTGTTCACAGTTTTAAGTCAAGGTGAACCCGTATAACTGTATTTCATAAACATCATACTGTCAACAGCCTTTCCTATCCATAACAACTTAATGAGCAGCAGAAAATAATATACCCGCTTATATGTGTACTCGTGCCGCATTGCAATGCACTCAGAAGAGGGAGTGCTCATTCTTAAAGGGGCCACATCTCTATTTCACTCGTTACCTTGGTTCAGCGATAGTGAAGAGTTTATTATAAAAGTCATGTTTAGTGATAGTTTAAAGATAATTAATCATGAATTCGTTTAAAATATAAAGATACTACTAATAAATCATTTCCAAATAGTAGCCCATGTACAATGTAGCTAATAGTAGGACACTCTTAAACTGGAATTTACTATTTGTGTGTTCATTTGGGCTAACAGCAATTGTAGTACTTTCATGGAGTGTAGCAGCAGTATCATAGAATTCAGAATGCGTTATTAGCGAATTGTTAATAGCAGTATGCATAGCAAATCAAGTTAAATTATTACTGTTGTTTATAGCAGCGGCAGCAGAAAGTATCTGGTTGCATGAAATTTCAGTGATAACATGGGGTAAGTAACTTTAAAATTGGAATAGGCTTTTATTACTTCGTTTATTTATCAGGGCGTACAGAGATTTTGTGAACTCTTCAAAGCGAAATAGGCATTATTTGTTTGCATTTCATTGTTTAATAAAGACGCTTATAGTAATTCTATAATTCTATAGTTATTCAGATCGTAATTTTTAGCTAATTTAATAGCAGCAGAATGGCATAGCAAATTCAGATGCAATGTTAGAAATAATTTTAGCAGCAGTCTGCAAAGCAACCAATTATCATTACTAATATAGCAGGGGCAGCAGAAAGTACTTTAGTTGCAGGAAATTTCAGTGATAATGCATGGCTGGGCTACAGCAATTCTAGTACTTTCATGGAGTGTAGCAGCACTATCCATAGAATTTCAGATTGCGTTATTAGCAAATTATTTATAGCAGTATGCATAGCAAATCAAATTATGCGTTTAGTTGCGGCAGCAGTAGGTAGACTGTAGTTTACATTTACATTCTTATTTATTCATTTTGCAGACGCTTTTATCCAAAGCGACTTACAATTGCTGAAGTTTCAGTGACTATAAATGGATGAGTTTCATTTATTTAAAAGGGGCAGTATGGTAGACCGTAGTTTACATTTACATTTATTTATTTTGCAGACACTTTTATCCAAAGCGACTTACAATTGCTGAAGTTTCAGTGACTATAAATGGATGAGTTTCATTTATTTAAAAGGGGCTTATAGCAATTCTAAGTACCTTTGTGCAGCTGTAGCAGCAGTATGCATAGCTATCCAGATCGCTAGTTTAGTGAATTTTAATAGCAGCAGCACGCATGGCAAAATTCAGACGCAATGTTAGAAATATTAGCAGCAGTCTGCATGGCAATCCAATTATCGTTGCTAACATAGCAGCGGCAGCAGAAAGTACATTTAGTTGCATGAAATTTCTGATAAGATAACACTTGGATGGTAGTGAACTTTTTAGGTGAAATAGGCATTTTATTACTTTCATGCATAACAAGTCATATTATTGTTGCCAATATAGCAGCGGCAGCAGAAAGCGCTTTAGTTGCATGAAATTTGAGTGATAACTCATGGAGGGTAAATTAACTCTAAAATGCAATATGCATTTATTACTTTGCTTATTCAACAGGGCTTACAGCAGGTTTCGTGCAGCAGCAGTAGATTATGCTTTGCAAATTATGATTAAATATTACAACCGCAACAGCTCGCACAATAAATTCCTACTGCAACATTGTGAACAGCATCATGCATAACAAGTCATATTATTGTTGCCAATATAGCAGCGGCAGCAGAAAGCGCTTTAGTTGCATGAAATTTGAGTGATAACTCATGGAGGGTAAATTAACTCTTTAAAGTGCAATAGGTATTTATGACTTTGCTATTCAACAGGGCTTACAGCAGGTTTCGTGCAGCAGCAGTAGATTATGCTTTGCAAATTATGATTAAATATTACAACCGCAACAGCTCGCACAATAAATTCCTACTACAACATTGTGAATATCATTAACAGCAACAGCATGTACTTCAACTCCGTATTGAAATGTTAGTGAATATTATCAATAGCAGCAGTAGCAGAAGGTTTGTTGCGTTGGCCGTGTCGCACTGCATACATCGCGGACAGCTTTACCTATCGTAACGGGTCTATTGACTATTGGTCTGTTGGTCATGATTGAACTATAAGTGTTACACTGAATGACAATGGAACATTATTTCAACCAAATTTTGACATTTTATTCTTCAAAAACTTATTTGAAACCTTAAATGTAGACACTTGCATTTAATGTGCTTTCTATGGACATAAAATCACTTTTGTAAAAATTTTTTAATGCGGACATCTTAACGTCTTTGGCCCATATATATATATATATATATGCAGGACATTTTTTCAAAATATCTTAACCATGTATTTTACTGTACTTGTCTATTTTTACAATAACTGTTTCTAAAACTGTAAGTTTGAGATGCTGTTTGCGAATGTTTGCTTGAACTATGGTTTCGGGAAACACCGAATTGATGAACTATGTTGGTAAATTGCGACTATACTTGGCTAATGATGCTTTTGGGAAACACACCCCAGGTTGACACAGCAACACACTCAGCCAATGGCATAAGATTAGGGCGGGGCTATTTGTTTTTCAGGCCAATGGAGGATGGGAGGTGCGTTTAGGGAAACCTACATGAAAACAGTTCTTTTTGCAGTTCTGTTTATTTAGGAGATTCTATTTAAAAACTGTTTATTCTAACTAACTAGAACTAGAAGTCACTGAAAGAAACGTATGACCATGTAGCATAAAAAAAGTTTGAAACATTTATAGTTACAAGCTGTTTCATATACTACAGTATTTGTAAAATAGCAGCTAATACACAATATTCTGTACATTATGTGTATAAACAAAGATGATAGTCCATTCTGAACACACTGACAATGATTTAAGATAAATAATTAATTATAATAAATATTTCAACAAATAAATGTATACACTTCAATAAACTCTTTATAGATCTTTTACGGCACAGAGAGATTAAGCAGCCCTGCATGCGCCTTTGCTTTTAGACATAATATCTTCTGCTTTCCATTTGTGAAAAACTTTGGCAGCTATTCAAGGTTGTGTTTCTTCTGAAAGGCTAAATCTACAGGCAAACAGCCTCATCTGAAATTGTCAAATCAGTATTCACCTCCACATTTATTCAGAGACAGATTAAACAGCCCTCAGTCTATTTATTATTATGAGTAAATTATTACAGATGTGAGTTATCTTTAACTTACTTAAAGAACAGTTTCTTTTCCTCTGATGTTAATGAAATTCTGCGTGTAGTTCTTATCACTGTAATTTTTAGACAACACGAAATTAAAACTGATCATATTACATTCTTAATACATGTTTCTGATCTTTTTACTGCACGAAAATTGCACTTTATATTAGGGAACAGTATTCACTTTTAACTAGTTGCTTATTAGCATATTACTAGCATTTTGTCTGTTTATTAGTACTTATAAAGCACATATTAATGCCTTATTCTGCGTGACCGTATTCTGGATCCCTTAACCCTACACATACCTAAACTTAACAACCTTATTAACTATTAATAAGCAGCAAATTAGGAGTTTATTGAGGGAAAACTCTTAATGAATTAATAGTCAATATGTGTTCCCTAATCGAAAGTGTTAGCAAAATAAATAATGTAATAACTATATTTTTTATAAACTTTGCTGTCACTGAAGTCACAAACCGGCTTACTTGAATATATTCCATATTACGAATGTGAACAGCATTTCAATTTGACTTCAGAAGTGAAATGTGTGAAGGGGTTCAGGTTTAGCTGGTCTATGGTCTGGTTTGCCCCTGCTGGAAGCTAAATGAACTACACCTTATGTGGACAAAAAGTATTTCCACTGGTGTGAGACAGAAATGAGCTGACTTAAGAAAGGAGCTAATACTCAGAACCGACTTGGGTCATATGCCCTGGTGTTCAGTGTGAAATGCATCATGGGGATTTATCTTTGCTTTGGCACGTCAAAATGTTTCTTCTCTGCTCTTAGGGCATATTACTCTCAACCTAATGTGGCTTGGCAGCCTTCTTGCTTAGATTATTACTAAATAAATCAGAACTCTTGGTCAGGGCGGGCAGGCCTGAGGCGGCACTCAGAACCGACTTGGGTCATATGCCCTGGTGTTCAGTGTGAAATGCATCATGGGGATTTATCTTTGCTTTGGCGCGTCAAAATGTTTCTTCTCTGCTCTTAGGCATATTACTCTCAACCTAATGTGGCTTGGCAGCCTTCTTGCTTAGATTATTACAAAATAAATCAGAACTCTTGGTCAGGGCGGGCAGGCCTGAGGCGGCAAAAACAGTTCACACTTGTTTAACATGGTTTAGATGTTTTGTTGCTGGTTCAAGATGCCCTACCAGCTCTTAACCAACATGGTCTACAAGCAAGAAACCAGGACCACTAGCAGATAGTCCAAAGTTTCTCCATCTAGACCAGCTTGGACCAGCTAGAAGCCAGCAGGGCTGGTTATTTTGACTTGTTTGCTGATAATCACATGAGGAGGAACATGACTAAAGCCCACAAGCTCAAACCAGATCCAAAGCATATGGATCCCAGCAGAACCCACACAAACAGACTTGTGTTTGTCTCTTGGCCACTAAGACGAGGCTGATGTCAGAACGGTTTGTTTACATTTAGTCAGCTAACAATGAACAGTTTTTTTGCAGTCAGACCTTGTGATGGAGTAAAAATACCCATTGAATATTTGAGTACTTGTCAAACCCAGACAACATCAGTCAATAAGGCAACATGAATGATTAGTTGCTTTAGGTATCATAAACATTTTACAGCATTTATTGAAGTTAATTTATAAATATACTATTATTCATTGCTCGTTCATGATGTATTAATTAATACTAACACAGAAGAAACGGGAAAACACAGATTATCCGATTTACTCAACCACATTATTTGTGATCTATACAATATTATTATTTTGATTTGTATATTATTGTATAATATTATTATATTAACTTGATTTCTTGGTTTTCGATTAATGTAATTCTCTATATGCGATCTGCTAGATTAAATTATGCAGAGTGAACCAATCAAGTACTAAGGAAAACTTGAAATCGCATCTTATGACCCCTTTAAAAAGAACTTTATTCCATGATGCTAAAAATTGCATGATCAAATTATGTTTGTTCAACTTCATTGATTCACATGGAACTGATGTATCTGAATAAATCACGCACATTAAACATTGTAAAAAATTTTTTTCGAAGTTAGAAACAAAACTACAGTTTTACAAGAAATACTATTTCAGTCTTTCTATTTCAAAACTTCACATTTAATTCAATGTGTTGCTTCTTTGTAATTATCTGTAATATTCAATAGAATTTCTGAGAGAAAATTGTTTCAAAGGAAATCCTACACCAAATTTTTTTCAGTGACCTTTATATATAGGGTATATGCATAAGAAACCTATGCATGCAAGTTTGCTCTTTGTAAGATGTATGACAGAGTTTAATACACAAATTCTGAATAAAATCCACAAAATGTAAATGCCTGTGAAGATCGGTTGCTAAGTGCTGGGGTCTTTCTATGCAGTGCTGTAGACCCTTTTAGAGCCTTGAGGTCATGTCATCCTCGCTTCGGCCGATTTAAACAATCACTTCCTGTCTCATACAGGTGTTGTTCAGATATAATAGAGTTCATGCCATCTTCATTTTCTCTACTAACTTGCCGACTCATTGGCCCAGCAGTGAATAACCACTTCTCTGAACCGAGAGCTCTCAAAATCAATCCTTTGCCCCATGCCATCCCTCGAGGCCCTCAGCCAGCTTTTCACAGCACTGAGAGACAGCACTGATCACCATCATCAACATAATTAGCCTTCATATCAAACACAGATCATAAGAGAGCAATTATTGTGGCTGCCATTTCAAAATGAGCTTCACAGGTTTGATTTGGAGAGGGGAGAGTTTCAGACTCCGATTTCTCTAATTGAACCCCAACTGACTGTCAAGACTTATTCAGAGTTTAGCCAAGTTAAGCTTATGGATGAAATAGATAAAGCATTGCAAAATGTATCAAAAGAACAATTAAAGAAATAAAAAACTTTCATCTAAAATAATTAAAATTTTGTAATTATTTGCTCCTGTTGTGCAAACCCTGTGTAACTTTCTTTCTTCTGCAGAACACACAACACTAGTTAATGTTTTTGTGAGTGAATTATTCACATCAGTTTTATAAACGGAATCAGCTCATGTCCATTTTGACCATGAGGAATGCACTGTCACTTTAATTCAGTGAAAAAATAAATAAAATAAAAAGACTGCACCAAAATAGTGGCAACACTGCTGCTTCTGTTCTGCTACACACTCCTCACATTTCCTAACATGGGCTGCTTACACTCTGTGAAATGGGAATAAGTCAAGCAAAATGCTAAATCCTTTTAAGGGAATATTCCAGTTTTATTACAAGTTACGTTCAACTACTTTTGTGGCATAATTAAAATGATTTTGACTTATCTCTAGTTTTCGTACACAAAAAAGAAGAAAAAAAAAGTTAAGATTAGACACTTACAATGGACGTTTTCTGAAGATTTAAACAAAAACTAAAAAAGATATATGAAGCTCAATTTATAAATGCACCCACATTCATTACTCTGTTAAAATTTATTGTATGTATTATTTGAGCTGTAAACACAGTCACTTTTTACTACTTTTATAGTTGTTACGTTTTCTTGGCAACAAAGCCGTAAAATTGTAAAACTGTATTTCACACAGAAATGCATGAAAATGGTACAAACAATATTGCTTACTTTTATTACAACTGAAAACATGCTATCAACACAGTGAGAATTTTAATTTTTACAGACTGGCCCTATTCACCTATACACTGTAAGTGCATCACTGAAACCCAGATTATTGGCCTTTTTTTAAGAAAATGACAATTCAATGTTAAAGTTTGTTGTAATCAATATTGTGACAAAAAAGCTGCCAATTAAGCTAAACATGCATTGAACTCACATTAATCTCCTGTTCTGTTATTTTGACAAATCAATCCCTATATCCGAATGTCTCTCCTAGGCCAAAAACAGCATGTGAATTAAGTAGTATGTCCAAAAATTACAGTATTGATAAAACAGTAGATGAGAAGTAGCCAGATGACCTACTACTGTACATCCGGTGAGATTCTGAAGCACAGACGGACACTTCACTATCCTTTACTTTAGGATCTACTCGGACAGTATGTGATTTTGAATGCAGTTAATGTTATGGGATTTGGGAGATCTGATCTGACTCTTAAGACTCTATTGTCTTGATCTGATAGAAGAAGACAAAGTATTGGTCAATTTATGTGTAAGGTGTTTTTGGATAAACCGATATACTCGAAATACGGTGAAAACGGTCTCATTTAAAAACGAATGCTGCAATAAATTCAGTATTTTCTCTGACCTATTTGTGCAGTCTGATTCTACAACTGACAAGTTTGGGTCTGGCTCTTGTGTCACCATGACTCTTGGAAATTGCTCAGGTGGAAACTAATGTGAACTTTATGAGAGGTGACAAAGAGACAAAATCACTTTCTCGTCCAAAGATGAAGCTCTGAAAATATTTCTTTCATTAGCGACCTCAACAGATCTTCCACCTCTGGAGACAGAACCAGCTTTATAAGTGGCTTATAAGGTTTGACGTCTATTATGACAGTTTTTTTTCTCATAACAGTGAGAAGGATCTTTCTCTTTGGAGGAAACACAGAGTGAGTTTGGCTGTGCTCTAAGAGGGAGGTTAACACACACCGACAGCAGTGTAAGACAGTCTGCAGTCTGAGTTTGAGTAAGACTCACCGATGAAGCCCAGCTGGGAGAATTCGAGAATCATCCACTCCTCTGACGGCTGCTGCAGGGCGAAATTCTTCATTGTGGTGAAGTAATTTGGCCGTGCTACAATGTCATCCTCTAGCTGTGTGAGAGAGAGAGAGAGAGACAGAGAGACAATGCTGAAGGAGACTAGCAGCTGTAAAGTGGATCTGAATCATTTGCATTCGCCAACAAGTTCAATTCTTTTTCTGGGTAACTAAGGCTAAATGATTTAAAGGTGTGTCATCTTCCAGAAGTTAATATACTTTCTTTGATCCCATCTTAATGCAGAGACGACTGTAAGTAAACTCTTCGATGATTGACTTCCTGAAGAGTATAAAGGCCTGCTCAGAAAAACACAGAGAGACAATGCTGAAGGAGACTAGCAGCTGTAAAGTGGACCTGAATCATTTGCATTCGCCAACAAGTTCAATTCTTTTTCTGGGTAACTAAGGCTAAATGATTTAAAGGTGTGTCATCTTCCAGAAGTTAATATACTTTCTTTGATCCCATCTTAATGCAGAGACGACTGTAAGTAAACTCTTCGATGATTGACTTCCTGAAGAGTATAAAGGCCTGCTCAGAAAAACACAAACGTTCGTATGATAATTCGGTCCAACTTTCACAAGCGATTTCTCTGTTCAACAAAAATCCGCGGTCACACTAGACTTTGAGCATGCAAAATTTCTCAGACGTTGCAATGGTCATCATATGACGTCACGCTCTGTAGCGTCTTTTTAAAAACTTAAATTCAACACATAACAAAGAATAATAAATCTAAAATGTGAAAACATACAATCTTGAAGCGCTGCAGGCTTAAATGGATGTTCTTTGAATTTAGCTACGAGGTCATGCCGTGACGTATGGATCTTCTGTTGGTCACACATCTTCACATGATATGAATTCACAGGTCAGAGTTCACCAAGCTTGAACTCTTTCCACTCTCCTGCATTCGCATGTGTATGAATGGAAGTCAATGGAGGGAAAAGTGTAGTGTGACCGGCCCTTAATGCGAAAAGAGAAGAAAGCAAACCAAACTGTTTCAAATGTCGTTCAGATTTTTTCACAGTCGTGCAGGCTAATTCCAGAATCTCCTTCTGCTATTCACTGTAAAAGCAGTCTGTTCTTGAGTGCCACCAAGTCAAAGTTTTAAGTAACAACATTTCTGAACATGAAAAAAAGTACCACTCTTATTGTTTTTTTTGTCTGCAGTGCAATGGAAACAAAGATTGGAACAGCTCACATTGACGCCATTAAATAAAACTATTTTGTTACCTGATATAAAATAAATGTTAACTAAAATAAAATAAAATGTAAAAAACTTCATCTCTTTTATTTCAGTCTGAATAGATGCAATAAAATAAAACAGCCTTTCATTCAAATTAAAATTAAAATGTTTATCACAGAAATTTTGCACAGAACAAGTAAAATGTATTTCTATAGTGCTTTTCACAATACACGTTAATTTAAAGAGGTGAACAGTGATGCTTTCAGATTGGATAAACCTGGAAACCTCATTTTCTTTCTTTCATTGTCATTTTCTTTCTATTCCTTCTGGTGTCGTGAGTTTTGTGGAAAGTAAACACTGTTTAAATCTCACGCACTGTGCTTTTTATGGCTGTCACTTTTTGAAAGACTGGTGGAGCACATTTTCTTTTCTTTAAACACCCATGTTGAGTGAGCTTAATGCATGTGATGGGAGAACTAAGCAAAAAAAACAAACTCAAGGTGGAATTAGCATTTAGCTCTTTTCTATGAAAAGCAGCAGTCATACACATCACAGTCTAAAGTGAATGCATGATAGTGAAAAAAGGGAAAAGACGTAGTCATATGTTAGTTGTATCTACACGCCAACAAAAAACTGATCATAAAAGAACATGCAACAAAAGAAGTGCTAAAGTGGCCTTTAACATCAGCTTATCTTTTATTTTCATCTGAAAGCCATTTTCCAAAGTTCTCATAAAAAAAGACAAGTCAGGGTTTATTTTGACCAACTGACAGCACATTATCACTTGCATCAATGCATGCAAAAACATTGTGGAACCAGCTGAGTTCATAGACCCATTCACTCAAACCCAGTTGTGTCCAGTTCTAATCTGCAGTTTGGCCATTATCTTCATTTAATCTTACCTGTATGTAATAGGTCCCTTTAGTCTGGGCATACATCATCAGGAAGCAGTAATCCAGGTTCTGCTTTGTTCGCCATCTGCAAAAACAATCAGCATGTGCTTTAAAAAGAATAATATACAGCCACACATACACAAACCAACAGGTTGAAGGTAGAAACAGAGACCTGCTGTTTACAGATAAGAGGACAGTGAGTGATGGATTATTGGTTGCAGCTGCTGTTTATCCAGCGTTCACAGTGTATATGGATGTTCTTTTAAAGAACCAAGCTCAAAAAGTGAAAAACCGGAAAAACAAATCCTTTCAATTAAAATATTGCACATCATGACATATCACACCAGGCTTGATGTCAATTGTCTTTGTTTCTTGCACGTCTCATCACTGATGTCAAACATACTGTGATGAGTCTTGATGTGTGACATGGGAGCTGAATGAAATTTTGAGAGGTGCAACGCAAGAGAACATTCAAGCCATTGGTAGGGACAATGAAGAACAAAAAAAGGCATTTCCCAAACAGTGGGCATTTTTAAGCCACTTTACCTGATTTTTTAAATTGGAGTTGGCAGTTCCCAAGTGCAAGACAGGTTATTATACGAAATCACCAGTAGCTTAATGTGCTAGAATGTGACTTGTGGTTTATGGAAATTCCCAGGTTGATATCTATATCAAAAATGAGATAACTATAGCAACACTAAATGAATGCGTTTTTGTATGAATCTGGTGTTTTGATCATTTAGATCAAATCGGTTGAATGAATGATGATTCACTTATGAAGACAGTGATGCCACCTACATGCATTTTTTTATAAGTAAAAGTATAATTATAAATAATATAAATAATAGTCATAGCTACGCTGTATAAAGTGCACAAAGTCGAAGGTTTATGAAGTATTTAATCTAACACACAGGCTAGCATAAACGCAGACGTTAATGTTGACGAGACCAGACAAACTAGGACTGAATACACAGTAGTTTAAATACACAGACCAAACAAGGATAATTAACTACACACACCTGAACAGAATGACACAATTAACTCAATGAAGGGGAACGGTGCAAGAGGAAAACAAAGTCCAAACTGAATGACATGTGACAATATAATTGTAACTGCAGTGTAAAAGCAAAGAAAATATTTACATTTAAATTAAATTTTGTCCAAAAGTGAATGTCACTCAAGATGACTCATTCTACATGAGACGATACATGACATGAAAAAGCCTCATTGATTTTTTTTCCTCCTATACCACGTGTTTCCGGGTTCTGTAAAAGAAAGATCGGTTTGATCCATACTGTATAGTCTAGAGTCCAGACTTATGTTTTTCAGCCACTTTATACTATGTATCCAGCGAATATTACCTGCTGACTACAGCTAGGGTTTCTGGCATTATTTGAAGTGCAAAATAAATTACACAACAGATTTTTTTTGGGGGTAATTAATCAAATCTGTTAGATATTTTCCCTATTGTCTTCATAAGCATGAATGAGTAACTATGGGACTTGATAAGATGGCTGAAAAAACGTCCATCCAGTTTTAAAAACGCACACTGAACTGGGAAACACCCATTCAGTTCAGCAGAGACCCACAGCAGATTTAGTCAGGCAGTTCAAACAAACAGAGTAAATGCTTGAAAGTACCACAGAGACACAGTGCAACTCTTGTTAGGCAACGAAACTATGAATAGCCTACTTTGCCAATGTATATTATACTAGGATAGGAAAAAGTATTTTAAAAAATGACACGCTTGACATAAGAACTATATATAACTGTTTACAGCCTAGATGTTCTTAGTGAGAGTATGTGTAGTGTAGTAACTGGATTTTAGCAGCACTGACCACATCAAACAGATGCAGTTGAATGATAAACGCACAAGCCTCTCTCTGTTTCACACAAACTTACACACATACAAATTCAGTGTTTTGATAAGCTGCCCTACTTTCTGTGATACCCTTCAGGAAGGAAATTATCTGTTAGAGACATCATATGCACTCATGCACGCACGCACGCACACACGCACGCACACACCTTTTCAACAATACACACACACACACACACACACAGAAAACTACTGCCATTTTTTGAATTTCAAAAAAACAGTTTAATATGTTTTTAAAGCTATTCTGTTCTCTAGGACACAGAGAGTGTCCACATAAAACATAAAACATGTTTATGTTGTAGTACCCATGTCATTTTACACATTTGTGTCCTCATAAACCATATACTGTATACCAGAACACACACACACACACACACACAGATGGTAATATTGTGATAAGAACATTAACCCTCTGGCATCTTTTGGACAAAAACTTTTTCTGTGTCTCTGCACTTCTCCAGCATGGAAGTGTGCTAAAGGAAGTACCCCATCAGAGTATAAGAAAGACCAACATTCAGTTCCAGCTTTGATGCATTTGAAAACAAAGCTCTTGTTTACTGCAAAGATGCAAACCCAACAGGGGTGAAAAGGCGACAAAGATTTGGCATACCCCCGGGAAGGAAATTTGTGAAATATCAGCTTTAAAATGTGGATATACAGTAGCATGATGATATAGGGAAAAACTCACCATTATTATTATTATTATTAATACATTTTCTTTATTTAATTGAATTGTAAATAAATAAATAAACAAACAATAAAGAAATATATTAGTAAAGTAAAAAGATACCATTGCACAGTAAAATAAACATGAGTATTTAATAATAATAATTTTATTTTACTGAACAAAATTACAATACTAATATTCATGTCTGTCTTCATTTCCTCATGTTCAAATGTTAAGAAAACGTAAAGCTTCTCTTTTGCTGACAACTGATTTACAAATGACTGATTTGATGATTTGAACAATAATAAAAAGCACAACTTCTAACTTTAGACATTTAACTTTTAAATCTTAGAGGTTAAACAATTTATATAGAGAAAGAAAGAAAGAAAGGAGACAGACAGACAGACAGAGATAGACAGACAGAGACAGACAGACAGACAGACAGACAGACA
>NW_015667268.1:182267-217429 GCF_001515625.1 Sinocyclocheilus rhinocerous
CAGACAGACACACACACACACACACACACACAGACAGACAGACACACACAGACAGAGAGACAGAGACAGACAGACAGTCAGTCAGTCAGACAGACAGACAGAGACAGGCAGACAGACAGACAGAGAGACAGAGACAAAGAGGCATGCAGACAGGCAGACAGAGACAGACAGACAGACAGAGACAGGCAGACAGACAGAGAGACAGAGAGGCATGCAGAGAGACAGAGACAGACAGGCAGACAGAAAGACAGACAGACAGACAGGCAGAGAGATAGATAGATAGATAGATAGATAGATAGATAGATAGATAGATAGATAGATAGATAGATAGATAGATAGATAGATAGATAGATAGATAGATAGATAGATAGATAGATAGATAGATAGATAGATAGATAGATAGATAGATAGATAGATAGATAGATAGATAGATAGATAGATAGATAGATAGATAGATAGATAGATAGATAGATAGATAGATAGATAGATAGATAGATAGATAGATAGATAGATAGATAGATAGATAGATAGATAGATAGATAGATAGATAGATAGATAGATAGATAGATAGATAGATAGATAGATAGATAGATAGATAGATAGATAGATAGATAGATAGATAGATAGATAGATAGATAGATAGATAGATAGATAGATAGATAGATAGATAGATAGATAGATAGATAGATAGATAGATAGATAGATAGATAGATAGATAGATAGATAGATAGATAGATAGATAGATAGATAGATAGATAGATAGATAGATAGATAGACAGACAGACAGACAGACAGATAGATAGATAGATTATAGATAGATAGACAGACAGACAGACAAACAGACAGACAGACAGATAGACAGACAGATAGATAGATACTATAGATCCATATGCTGTTTTTAGTGCCCTGTTGGATGAACCTATATGCACCCTATTTGGAAAAACGTGTGAAATCCAGACATCGGCACTATCCCTGACATACAGATGGCAGCTTTTCTCTTTTTCCTGGATGTGTGAGATGGTCAACAATTTGACCAGGGTCTCGAGGATACATCTGTCCAACTTTGTCAAATTGCACACTGCACACACACAAACTCAAGTGCAGTCACGCAATGTCAGATTAAAACACACTAAGACTCATAAACTCATTTTGGTTGTTTACAGACCGGTCTAAATCTTTAACCTATAAAAGACTGAATTTCATTTAATGTAATGAAAATTAAATGAGTTTGATTCAATGTGTGTAAAATAGAGAATCACACTCATGCCACCAAACCCTGAACCAAATGCTGAGGCATCTGAATAAACACATGCAGTTTGTCCACATGTGGAACAGCTGAAGAATTCATCTTCTAAGTATAAACACCTCCTGGCCAACAGTAGATTTAAAAAAAAACATGAATATTTTAACTACTACACTGAACAAACCGAACAAAAACACATTACTAGAAAGAAACAGATCTGGTCTAAAATGGATTTGTATTTTTCTTGGCTGATTGGTTATTGAATTGTGTGTCTGCTTGATTGGTGATGGATTCATCTGCCTGTCTGATCCAGCACTGATCTGTTCATCAGGGTGCTCTGGGTTGAACCGGATGGCCTGATGAGATCCGACAGGCTTTGAGCACAAACAGACGTTAATGAACATATTTACCTACATCACTGTACTGACTGCTTATTTTAGGAGAATGTGATAAGAATGTGTCTGTCCAGAACTGAGCACTGCTGTTTTACCTTAAAGAGAGATGTGACTGCGAAACTGATGAAAATGAGGTTGTGCAGAACATTTTCATTTGGGAATATGTTTGTTCTTAGTGTGAGTTTCTCAGCAATCATGCAAACGGCTGAACTCATGGTACTGTAACTATACTAAGATCCTCCAATCATTTTCACAAATGTATTCCCAAACTTTTTGTCAGCCAAACCCCTTAGACATAAAATATTTACTTGAAGCCCCCCTGAGATTTTAATTTAACATTTCGATAATTTAACAACACACTGACATGTTTACAGTTCGCTAAGTAGGTTAATAGTTACATGACATGCAACTAAATATATTTCTGTCATGAAAACTCTCTGAGAGTTTTAGCATGGTAATATACTGTACATGGCAATGTGTCTGGTCTTGGTGGAATAGATCTGCTACACTACTGCTGCGGCAGAGCAAGTACAGAGACTCAAACCTCTTTTAGTTGTGATAGCGTCTCAGTCTGCATTACATTCACACTGCTGTTTAAGGAACCCAAACAAACTGAATAATAACCCTATAAAAATGAAGACAGAAATAATACTGTTCTATATTACAATCACTTTTGGGGAGTAACTAGTTACATGTAAGCAAATTACGTAATTTAATTACAAAATAAATGTAACTGTAATCTGTTACAGTTACTGAGAAAAAATGTGTAATTAAATTACAGTTACTTATGAAAATGTTAATGATTACAAAGGGGGTTGCATCTGAATATTTTCACCCACATACAAATTTGGTTTATGTATATGATTTAGTTTGTTTGTTTAAGATTAACTGTTTTCTTTTCAAGGCATTGTTAGATGCCAGTGCTTCATAGTTCATACTGTCATAGTTATACAAAGATTTGATTTCAAAAACAGTATCATAGCCATTAAACTATATCTTGTGATGTTAAATCTGTATTTAACCTCAAAAAGATCTCATGGTAAAAAGAGGTGCTAAAGTCCGATTTTGAGGTTGCTGTGCTGTACAATTAAATGATTATAATCTTAATTCAAGAGAAGAATGATTCTGAAAGTCTGACAGTAATCAGTCTTGAGTCCTACTGTAAGGTTAACCCTGCCTGCTTTACATGTTTCCAAATAATTAACAGTTGAAAACATTAGACATTTAGAAAAGTAATCAAATGTAATCAGTTACATTACTTTAATAAAGTAATTGAAATAGTTACACTACTTATTACATTTTAAATAGGGTAACTTGTAATCTGTAACTTATTACATTTACAAAGTAACCTTCCCAACACTGATTACAATTGTAGTTTAAAATAAAATTACATATTTGATAATAATACAAGTTACAACTTTAATATGTATGCATTAAATTCTTTACTTTTAACATTTCACATCCTCAAGTTTTTTTGTGTGCAAAATATTGGTAAAATACTGTAAACATCTGTTCACAAAATGTTGGAATTTGTGAATTTGAGTATTGTAAATTAAACCCATGCAGAGACAAACTTTGCTGCATTTATTGTGAACTGAGCCACACTGAGACGCTGAAAGCATTGGATCATGAGCTGCTCAGGTGTAAATGAACAGTGTAGCGCTTCAATCTAAAACATGCATCAGATCAGAATATACAGTTATTTAATTCACAGCATTCGTTTTGACAGTCGCACTAAACTATACCTGGACTATTGTGCAGCCCCATTTATTTTTATTTTACATTCAGTATAATTAGTTATTAGACCCCCTGTAGTTCCCTGACAAACCCCCATTTGGAAAACCCTTGAATTTCTGACAGGAGTGAAAATGAGGCTGTGAGGGACAGAAGTGCCATGTGTTCGATGGGTTGTACTGAAACATGCCAACTGTTCACCCGATGAAACACCTTTCCAAAAAAACTTTCAGCAGACAAACATTTCAGAATTAAGAAATTTGATCAAATTACCACATCTTTGAATTTAGCACGCACAGTGGCACTGTAAGAGTGTGTGTGAGACGCTTGATTCAGCACTGATGTGACAGGCTGCAGATAAGCTGTGTGTGTGTGTGTGTGTGTGTGTGTGTGTGTGTACAGTGACATTTTTTGGTTTAGTTGTGCGTTTGTGTTAATTAAACTGAACTGACAGAACAGAGATGCTGGAAGTCTGTGTGTGCACTCATGAATAAGGCATAAAGAAGCCTGATCCCGGGGGAACACGCGCACACGCAAAAAGCTCATTTAAGTTCAGGCAGAACTTTTTGCTCAGCAGAGAGCGTTTTCATAAGACCTGAAACTCTAGTACATGAACACAGATGCCTCTGGCTTTCTCAATTTCACACATTTAGCGTTGCAAAATGGATCTGTACACGATTCATAGCGCAAGTTACTTGCAGAATCGAAAGCAGTGAATGTAATCTGCATTTCTGTACATGTGATCACTGTGTGTGCAAATAGTTATGTTTTTCACACCGAGTATGTGAGATGCTAATCGCTGAGGGGGGCAGTTGTAGCTCAGCATTCACACTGATCATTCATGGCTAATTGCAACAAAACACACACACACACTGATGGGAAGAGGAGGGTTTGTGTGCAGCAGTCATATTACCTGACCCGCTCTTTAGGGTCACCAAACGACTCTTTGAGGTGAGAGAAGTCTGGATAGAAATGGATGGAGGGAGAGATGATCTCCAACAGCCCAGACTGAATCTCCACTGGATACCTGAAACACATGCAGAGGATTGGGCTACTGTAAGTATGTTAACACAACTAAAGCATCATTTACATTCACATCATTCTGTTTGACTTTATTTCTTTTGTAAAACATAAAAGATGTTGTATTAAAATGTCCAAGCTCCTCTTTCCATACACTGAAAGTGAATGTGGACTGGTGCAGTCAAGTTTTGAATATGCAGAATGACATTTGAGAGGACATTTTCAGCAAATTATGACTTAAATTTGAGTCTGTTTTTCACACAAAGCTAGGCTTCAGGATTTCATATTTAATGGTGCTTTTCTCACTTTTGGTATCGGACAGCACTAGTATCCAGGTGAGAGAGTGTGTGTGTGTGATGCATCTATTCATTACAATTTTTAAAAGTTCCTATAAGTAAAATAAAAACATAACTGAAACTAAGATATAACTGGAAAAAAAAAAATCACACACTTTAAATAGTGCTTATATCTCCTAACTTCATAAAACAGGCTGTGTGACTATGAGGAATGATTACCTCAGAGTATATGTCCCTATGCGGGTTCAAGGGACTTTATTTAAATGAAATACATGTACCCCTTTCACTATTGTTCACGTGCTAGTCATTATTCCCCATTTTCATTTTTAGGTGAATTATTCTTTAAAAACTTCTGTCATATATCACCATCTTTGTGTTTCAGATTTTAAACTACAGTCATGAGCTCATACTGTATATCATTAATTATATTAATTTAAATCTGAGCATTCAAATGCATTAATACGTAAAATTTATTGCACAAATCTTAAACATTTAAAAAAGAAAAAAGAAATATACTAGAGATAATAGAGATACTATTATGGTTTTTATTATTCTGAACCAGCTTTCATTTTCATTGTAATTTTAAAGTTTTGGTAGTTTTGTCTTTTGATAATTTTAATTTAAAAAAAAATTATTTTTATTTTTCATTTTTAGTAGTTTGCTTTTTAAAACATGCCTACATAGTTTTAATCCATTTTTTTTTCACTTTTAGTTTTAGTTATTTTAGTAAGTCAAGTTCAATGAAATTAAAATGAAAAATGCTTCCTTGGCAACAATTATTTACATTTTTTTTTTTCAAGTGACGTTTTTTTTATGGTTTTAGTTTTAGTTCACATGAATAACCCTGTTTTGCACCCACATAACACACCCATAAGTAGATAGATACAGTAAGGGGAGAAATAAGAGCCAACAAAAGCAAAGATCTAATCAAAACACACACAGACAGCGATCCAGTATTGTAAGCCTTTGCAAAAACAATCAGTACAAGCACAAACACATGACTAATGTGGGACAAGCAGAACGAAGCAGAGGAACTCTTAACACCCGGAGGATGGACTTTCCCTTCTGCTTCTTCTGCTATTGTCCTCAAAAAAACATATGAGGAAAAGTCTGCAGTCACACGATCTCTCACACACACATAAACACACATGTATCCATGAAACTCAAGCAGGTTATGGTCAAAACAGTAATAAAAATCTCGAGTACTTACAGGCGCTTAAGGTTGTCAGCAACACTATTTGCATATTGTTGATCCGTCTGCAAAACAAAGCAAGAATCAATGGCTTAATAAATGTTCACCTTTGGGCTAGACAAGTGTTTGTAGGAGTTTTTTGGATGAATGTTTTAAGTACAATGTCGATTCTCATTTCCTGACTTTTCCTGCTAAAGAGATTATACAGTCTCTGTAGTCAAGAGAGAAACTTTAACTGTCCAATAATGGAAGCAAATGGTGATGAGCAGCTAAAGCACTTTCCACTATAAAACAGCAGATGGATTTCACTGTTCAGATTCAATTTGACGGTTCGTTCAAAATGCAACCAATGTATGCGTTGCATTCTTGACGTTTCCATTAGGGGCGCTATAGCCGTCATTAGAATGAACAGAATTACAGTCGGTTCTTTCTGTAAGATTATTGTTTTTTTACTTTAGGTCTTTAAATGCATTGGGTTATCATTTAAAACTTTCTATGTAAGGATTTGCTCCAAAAGTTTGTGCCGTCATTAAATATAAGCCATTTGGATTTATATTCTGTTATCAATTACATTCAGACATTTTTAACTCAAAAAGTACTTTTTTTAAGGAATATTGCAGTTTATCCTTGCACATCTTTATATTCATGCGTTCAATCTTTATAATAGGGCAGAAAAGACCATCACAACTTCCATTTTATGTCTACTTTAAAGGGGTGGTTCATTGCGATTTCACTTCCTTAACGTTAGTTAGTGTGTAATGTTGCTGTTTGAACATAAACAATATCTGCAAAGTTAAGAAAGCAGAAAGTTCAATGCAAGCGGAGATATCGTCTTTTAAAATTCTGGCAGTTTATTGCCTACAAAAACGGCTGTTAGGGACTACAACGAGTTACTTCCGGGGTTCGTGACATCACAAACCCAGATAAACCCCACCCTCGGGAAAAGGAAGCAAAGGGGGCAATACAACCGGAGCACATACCGTTGAGGGGTGGGGCAGGACGTTTAGACGTGCACTAGAGGCGGTTTAGCCAATCACAACACACTGGGCTAGCTAACCAATCAGAGCCCATCGCCTATTTTCGAGGGAGGGGCTTCATAAAAGAAGGAAATGATCAGTGCGTTTTTCAGAGAAGGGACAGAGCTGTGTGGAATAAAGGTAAATTATGTGAAAAATAATGCGTTCTTTAAAAAACGAAGCATTAACACATGTTAGACTGCACCCCATAAACACAATCAAGCCTAGAAAAAAAACAGTGAACCACCCCTTTAAGTGTTCAAATACTCTAGAGCTGTTTTGAGGCACTATTAATGTACCCTATTGTGTCAAATGGAGCCAGAACAGTAAAACTCAAGGACAGCGTACGAGGGCATAAAGTGAGGATCCAGACACTGTGTCAGTGTTCATGACCTGCCGGACTCATCAAATCCTCATTATTTCCCACAGATCTCTCATGACTAAGTCATTGTTTTCTAAACTATCAGAGCGACTCCTGAAACACAGGGAAGAGAACGAGTGATAGATGATGAGGAAACACCTGCAGCAACTTTGGCCAAACCTTTCGATTCCAGAGAAATGGGAACTGCTGCTTTTTCAGACAAATAGGAAGTTTGGGGTTTATAACTTTGTCGCTGGAGTCTGAGTCAAGTCTGAAGTCTATAAAAATGCGACTCCGAGTCCGAGTCACTAACTCGAGTGCCCATCTCTGGTTCGATCACAGAACAAAAAGACAGCACTCCAAAAGCCTCTGTCATATGAAATAAATCCTCTTAAATCCTCTTTTCAAAAAAGGGTTAAAAAATGTATCTACGAGATGTGAATCTTGTGTATCCGTGAGACAGTTTATGCTAATCAACAAGATTTTTACATTTCCAGGGGCGGGGTGGCGGACGTCCTCAGGACATCCACAATGGTGCTGCTATGGGTGTTTTCAGATTGTTGTTATTCGGGTGCTAAAGTGTTCAGAGAGGATTTTTAGTGTGTTGCCATCTGGTTGCTAGAGTGTTCGGAATGGTTTTAATGAAGCTTGCTGGTGTTCAGTATCAGAGTGTTCAGAGTGCTTTTTTTGGCATATTGTTTTTCAGCTGCTAAAGTGTTCTGAGTGTTTTTAGCATGTTGCTGTTTGGTTGCTGGAGTGCTTGGAGTGTATTTAGCACTGCTGATGATGCTATACAGCATGTTCTAGGTGGCTGCTTACCGGCTCAAGTCAAAAGAGGCCACACCCAAAATGCAATAGTGTACGATTTAATACTTGGAGTCGGGGTTATGAGTGTAACGCCTGGACAAATCAGACACACAATTATTTGTTATATTTAAAAAATAATCCCTAACACCCCTCACTCAACCAACAAGCCAACTATGAGTGTCTATGAGTCACAGTCTTCAGCTGGTGTGCCCAGGACGACCACCAGAGGCACTCTGTGTCTATTTGTGAGCACATGGCTTGTCATTGTTTTTGTTGGTGCCATGTACTCTCCAGTCTATTGTCTGACCCCGCCCTTCTTGTTCTCATTATTGTTTCAGTTACTCCACCTGTGTCTCCCTTGTTACCCTCCTCGTTTGTCTCCCTATTTATTCTCCTTGTGTTTGCAGTCCTGTGCTTCTTCGTTGTCGTATGTGGTCGGATGTGTCTGTGTGTTCCTGGTTTGGGCCTGCTCTACCTGTTCTTGTCCTGGCCTTCCCTTGCCTTGCCATGCTGTGCCCTGTTCTGGCCTTCCTGCCTGTTTTCCCCCTCGGAGTGGTTTTTGTTAGTTTTGTTTATATATTTTTTACTATTAATATAGAGCCCATTTCCTGCATCTTTGAGTCCTTGCCTCATCTCTCCACCCCGACCGTGACACTATGGACCCTTCCATCGAATTTCAAATAACCCCAAAAGGACAGAACAGACCTCTGGTTACCACAGTAACCAGCTAAACTTTACAACTCAATGGTATTCAGAGAGTTTCACTTTGAACAGACACATACTGACCATAGAAAACTTTCTTTCATTAATTCATAGACAAACCTTTTTGTGAATGAACATGCATATCCCCAGGTCATTGTGTGTATTATTACTGTTCTTGTATATTGTCTTTTGTATTGTATACTGTTTTATGCATGCTTTATGACAGAATCCCTAGTTATTATAACCTCACATATACCATGTTTGGTATCTATGAGTTTGTATTTTAATGATCTAAATGAGTGTATATTATATGTTGTTACCCATGCAACATATTAGTGTTCTAAGAATCTTTAATAGTTTTGGTATCAGCACCCAATCCATTACATATGCAAAACACCATGCTCTAAGACAAAGAGTCATAAACTTCCCTTCGAAAGTTTAAGTTACCATTGGCTCACCGACCCCCTGGAGGAGTGATCTCCACAGAAGTTAAAAGGCCTCACATCCGTGACCTCTCTCTTCTGTCTTCTTGGGTGCTCTTACATCCTTGCCTCTCGGACATCCAGTCCGACCGCGACCCATGGGGCCTCCCCCGCACCGACAGGACATCAAAGTTGCAGCAAGCCATGTCTTCACTTTCCATCTGAGAGAAAACTCTCCCAATCACCACCGAGTCAGAGTAACATCTTTGGAGTCATCACTCTTCAAACCCGGAAGAACGTGATCGCAATTCCAACACCACCAAACCATCAAGACTTTCATCCGAGACTGCATCTGGACGCTCGTTGAACAGCCAAGGCAATGCAAGTATCGTACATTTAACTAAACGAAACAGAGGTTTAGTATAAGCTGTAGACCCCATTATAAACGGTGCTGATGGTTTCACTCAGGTGGTTAAACTGACTCATTTTCCATAGCTGCATTCTCTAGTTTCTCTTCATTCATCCACTTTAACTCCCCTTTATGTATGAGTGTGCATGTATGTTTGTTAGACTAGTGTTTTTTGTGTTTAGTTAATAAAACCTTTGTGCACAAATTACATGAGTTGAATTACAGTTTCTGATTCAGTCACTGCTTGTAAATAATCCCTTTAACGATTCCTGATCTTGTTACACGCTCTAATGCAGGGGTCTCCAACCTTTTTTTACACCACGGACCGGTTATATTTTGAAAATATTCTCGCGGACCGGCTGGAGTGGGGGGGGGTTTATATATATATATATATATATATATATATATATATAATGTATATTTGAGTGTATTAAAAACATCTAAACACCTGCTTGTTTAATCAAAACAACCCATTGGTGTCAAGATCTTATTGCAATTTTTTCAGGCAGTCAGCATGGTAGCCTCACACACATGTGACCAATACAAAGCAATGAAGCGATCATATTGTGGTTTTTGAGTCACGGATCGGATGATTTTTCACATAAGCAAGAAAAAAATATTTAAAGCACAGAGGCTGAGAATGCCGAGAAGGGTTTTTTGATCATTTTATGTGTATGCATCTCAAACGCAAGGAGACGTGAAAAAAGAATTTGCGCACTGTCTGAAACACGTCTCTGTGCGTGCTTCAGGTGTGTGCAGCTGCTGTGCACACATTGAAAACAGCGCGTGAGTAACGAATCGAGTTCTCTTTCGTTTCTTCTTGTGGTTTAAAATCGCTTGAACTTGTAAACTGGCAAATTAATCTGCGAATCACATGCGTGCCGAAGTGTGGGGCCTGGTCCGTACGTATCACGGATCAACTGCGATCTGTTTAACCCCTAATATAGCCTATGACAGATCAGAACAATCATTCATATACTAATTAGCCTACAACAAACGAAAAAAAAAACTGAATAATTAGAACAATCATTAACGCACCAATAAATAACAGACAAATCATACACATTTGTCCCAGAACGTTCTTGCGGCACGGTAGCAACACTTCCACGGCCCGGTATTGGGTCGCGACCCGGTGGTTGGGGACCTCTGCTCTAATGCACTAGTACTGTAAAAAAGTTATTTTCTATGGCCATGAAAATATAATTTCTTAGAGTTGATATGAATTTACACTGAATGTTCGCTGGACGAAAAGATTAGTTGATGGTAATATTAATTCTGCTACAGTTACTACTGGCAGCTGATATAAATAATTGTAATTAATTATAATTAATAGTAATTATTTATATACATTTACCTTTTGAACTAATTTGCTACATGAGCAATATTAATAGTTATAATATTAATATTAATAGTAAAGCCTGCTTTAGCAAACACCACTAGTTTCTTGCAATCAAATGAACAGTAAGGAGTTCCTGTGAGACATCAACAAAGCACATCTTTCTCTGCGGTCTGACTTTATGTCAACACATTTGCATCAACTGAAAGCCGAACCATGCTGTATATCAGTGAAACTGACTGGCATGCATCTAAACTGTATATGCAAAGTACATGTAAATGGGTCTGCTTGAATCTGAATAAGTTGCAGGTGTGTGGAAAGCAAAGAAATGTGACAACGAGGAGTACCGTACATTTATTCTATTATATTCTATTAACATAACTCACTTACAGAACATGCTTTATTAATGGTCAAGTTCGGTCACACTTTATCTTAAGGTCCAATTCTCGCTATTAACAAACCATTACGGCTCAAACACACTCAGCAGTTACAGGATGTCTAGGGCACAATATCCTTGTGATATAATCATTTTAGTGTGGTCAAACACAGGATGATGCTTTACTGCAATTATCATAATACATCTGTTAATATACTGTTATCTACAAGAAATCTTTTTCAATGCTCTCTCATAAAAACTTCATTGGAAATAAAACACTGCCTATAATGATAAATCTCACAGAATTCAGAATCAGGTCCATTTCACCCCCAAATCCAAAAATATCAGACAATATATTTAGCATAAAATGAATAAAACTGCACTCTCATCGCTATAGTTCCTATAATTATAATTTCATTACGCTGTTTCTTTTAACAGTTTGCTCTCTCTGAACTGTAATGTGTATAATGCGGCATAGGAAAAAAGTGGATATTGCCGTGTTTTCATTACCTGTGTCGAAATATGCCTACTTGCCAACTATATCGTATGGGATGGGCTATCAGATTCATACACTAGATGGTAGAGTACACAGTGCATAGTATAAGTGCACAGCGTATAGTATGTCATTTGGGACTAGGGATGCACCGATACCACTTTTTCCAGTACTCACCCGAAACCGATACTTTTATTTTTGGTACTTGCCGATACCGAGTACCGATATTTTTATTGCATTTGTACATTTTTTAAATATTGGGTACAGAAACCAAAAGGGTATGTATAATGTTAGTTGGTTAACTTCATTTATCAAATAGATACAGTCAAACCAAAATGTATTCAGACACCTTCAACATTTCTCACATTATCACAGTTTATTCGTTATAGTTTAGAAAATGGTAATAAAATATAACAAGAACTCGGAGTTACATTGTGTCAGAACAAATTCAGCTTGATCATGTTAGATAACTTTGATAGAAAGGTATGTAATGGATTACAATAAACCAAAAATTATTCAGACAGCTGTTAGTATATTTACACAACTATCAATACTTAGTCGTGCAACCCTTAGCCTCAATGACAGCCTGTAGTCTTCTGGGCATGCTGTCATCCAGCTTCATGCAAACCTCAACTTCAATTTTTTTCCCAGACTCGGTCTGAATAATTTTTGGTCCCAAATTTGTATCAGTTTTACTGGTAGACCACTGTATGAAGAATTTTTGGGTATGATTTGTCACAGTTTACTTTATTTTGCTATCCTCACTTACATAAATGAACTATAGTGTCTCTCCTAACTGTGATATTTTCATAAATAGAAGTTGCGTTTTTTTTTCATCTGAAACGTGTTGCGATGTATATTCCAAACCACTCATATAATGCAGAAACACTCATGAAGCAAGCAAAACACATGCAACGCCTGCACGTATTTGTACTGGTGCAGAATAAGAGGGACAAGTAGCCTAGTGCATTTCACACAGGCTGATAGATTCACTTTCGCCAGAAAATCGTGTATGCCTAAGGTTGAAAATAAATGATGTTTATAGTGAATGCATCTATAAATGGTCTTATTTTTACGGTTTAGTTTGAATCCAAATAATGCGGGTGCTAAGTGAGTGAACATCAAAGATCACACAACAGAAGTGCGCGCTCTCTCTCTCTCTCTGTCTCTCTCTCTCTCTGTCTCTCTCTCCCTCCCTACTGTTAAGTAACTTGTGCATTGTTTTACTTGCTTGTTTTTGACATATCCGACCGAACTACAAGCTTTCCAAGTGATGTCTGTGAGAAAGGGATATTAACTCGACAAGCTTGTGCATGTGCGCCGCCGCGCGCTCAATCCACTCAGCGTGCTTTGTTTATCAGCTCGCACACGTCAGCTATACAGGCGTTAATACTGAATTGTAACATTATATTCATTGCATACATACAGTATACTTCGTATACATCCTTAATCTCTAATAACTCCATTCTGCTGTCTGTTGTTCTGTTGTTAAAGGTCTTGCATGTAATTTTTTGACTGTACTAGGATAATAATACCATAATATAATTGCAGATATTTAGGAAACATCCTGAGTTCACATTCTTGTTTCTCAGAAAAACAACGCTGCAGCCAGTTATTCTGCTTTTTAAATGTGTGCTCTGTGTCAGAATGTCTGTTTTTGTTCTGGTTGGTGTGACACTACGAATTTACACAATAGGATTTCGACACTCCGGGTTGCCAGTAGTTGGATAACATGTACTGCATACATGGAAGCCAGCAAACTAACTGGATCAGAGATCGCAGATTCTACTCGACCTAAACAGCCTCGGCATCCATCTAAAAACCACTACGACCAGAGGCATATCAAAACGTGGATGAATCAACTCATCAGCTTACAGTGTAAGGCTCGTCGCCTTCGATTGTCATTTATGCTCACTCCTGTTGCGTGTGCTCAATCTGGCAACCGGCGTGAGCATCCAGTCTGAGGAGGAGGGGGTGGGACAAACAATATTTTGAATTTGGACTGCACTACCCATTTAAACACCTAGCTGTCAGTATTACTGTGACGAGTGGGGCGGGGCTGAGAGCTGTGGGGGCGGAGCGAGGCCGGTGGAGCAAATGTTAATGGTTAGCACCTGCATCACACAGAGAATAAAAGGAGAAGTGATGACAGTGAAGTGATGACTGAGGGGCTACTGCTTACTTTTGTTTTGCTGTTTATTTATTTTATTAAAATTTATGTTAAACGAACACTGTTATAATTACATATTGTACCTTTAAAGTCAAAGCAAAATTTACCATTGCACATCTCAGAGCAACACTGAGCAGAGGCATTTTGATGCTGAGTGAATCAGCGTTTCGAACTAATTGGTCGGTAAATGATTCAACGATTTACTCTTAAAGAGACTTTTTTTATATACTGGATGAATCAGCTTTTTGAACAAATTGGTGTGATTCAGTGACTCACTAATAAAGTCAATCAAAAGTCACTTCTGGCTTCTTTTGGAGCTATATACGTATATAAATCATAATTACTATTGGATGTAATAGAGAAAGCAGGTAAAGTCACGAGAAAACAAGATGTGACTTACCCACATATGATACATGATTACACAACACACACGGATCACATTTCTGGGTCTCAAAAAGGTCTCATTTTAAGGACCAATTTTCACTATTAACTAGTTGCTTATTAGCAAGCATTATTATTACTAGCATACTGGCTGTTTATTAGTACTTATAAAGCACATATTAATGCCTTATTCTGCATGACCATATTCTAGATCCCTTACTCCACACCATACCTAAACTTAACAACTACCTTACATTAATAAGCAGCAAATTAGCAGTTTATTGAGGGGAAACTCTTAATTAATTGTGAATGTGTTCCCTAAAAATGCTACATCCTCATAAAAAAATGAATCCATTCTCCATATTCTTGTTGTTATGATCTTACCTCAGCAATGAAGACGACAATCACGCAGTCCTCCTTCTCGGCCGGACTCAGTTCTGACATCAGCGAGCTCAGCGTGTCTGTCAGGTAGGAGTGCACCTCTCTCTTCACACTGGGCACCCCCATCACTATAGACACTGAGAGACAGAGAGACAGTCACTAATGAGCCCCGAGTGCCTTAACTTTTGACAGATCCCCACTAAAGCATACTATACCATTCACACACACACTTCAGCATGCAGAGTCCTGTCTGACTGTGCATTTGCATTTCTAAGAGCTCAGTCCTAATTAAAGCTGGATGGAGAGCCTGCGGGACAGCGAGCGTCTCCTCCCCACCGGGGGCTGAGGCTGTGTTGGACAGCACCCCAGAGAACTGTCCACTCAGACGGGCCAGAGACCCGGACACAGCTGGGCAGAGAGCCGGGACAGGAGATGGAGAGAGGTACGACATCTTTCATGAGTCGGACAGAGAGACCATATTTTGAGCGTGATGATATAATAAGCGTTTGGCAGATATGAGGTAAGAGGATCGCAAAGACCCAGACGATGAAATTAACTTTTTTATTTTCAGCTGCATTTACATTTATGAGGGCATATTTTTCAAACTGCTCCTCCAGGTCTCTATAATCACGCAAAAGGGACATAAATGCACATCAGAGTGTCACTAAAATTGGGTATTACAGGATGATGAGATCATCATGCAAGGCAGATAATAGACGCCTGAGGAACCACACAACGTACAATAATGTTCAAAAGTTTGAGGTCTGAAAGAAGTCTCTTATGCTCACCATCATCAGCATTTACTTTGGCAAAAATACAGTAAAATATTACTGCAATAAATTTTTTTTTCATTTGAATATAAAGTCAAATGTAAGTTATTGCTGTGATCAAAGCTGTATTTTCAGCACCATTACTCCAGTCTTCAGAGTCACATGATCCTTCAGAAATCATAACAAAATGCTGATTTGCTGCTCAAGAAGCATTTCTGATTATTATCACTGTTGAAAATGTTGATGTATTTTTTTTCAGGATTCTTTGATGAATAGAAAGTTCATATTGTAACAATGTAAAAGTCTGAGCTGTCATTTTTTACCAATTTAATAAAAAAGCACTAATTTCTAAAATTTTCAATGTTAAAAATATAACACTAGAGGAAATATAGGTGTTCAAACCTGAAATGTTCAGTGTGTATTCATTCTACTTTTATTACAGTAGGAATGACTATTTATTGTGTTCTTATTGTCGACTGAGAAGGGTAACTAGTACTAATTTAGCAGCTTAAACTGTTAAAGGAATAGATGAACTCCTAACATCACTGTCTGTCATCACATCTTTTTTTTATCTGTGCTACCTTTTGATCAACTGATTAAAATTAAATAGCAATTTAAATACGAGCTCACAGACCTATAAAAGCTGATATAAACCAACAAATACAGAAGTATTTGTTAACGACGTACAAGACATAGAAATAAGAATATGTTAGATGACACATCTCAGCAGATACTGATGTTTGCCATTTCAGGGTTTTCTTTGTGTTCAGCGTTAGTCATAAACCGCTTCATGTTAGTCGCACATTCAACAACACTTGCCTCTGAGACGGTGAATACAGAGATTCAACAATATTGCATGAACTCATCTGACAGCAGCAGGTCACTAGAGGCACCAAACCCATATTTTACACTGAATCCGTATAACTAGACAGGCCTGGAGGAGAATGTAACAAAACCTACCAAACGTCACATAGAGGAACTCATTACAGGGCTGTTTTCTCGCACTAACCTCCGGTGCGGCCCTGGCCGATGTGCACGGCCGGCTGGAGGCTGGTCTCTTTGGCCAGCAGGTGCGGCAGATGGTGGAAGATACTGGGCAGCTGAAGAACATTCTTACTGCTGGTCACGTTCCACAGCTTCAGCTTGGTCTCATCTGAATGAGATGACAAGCACACAAAAATATGTGACTATAACAGTCAGCTGGTTTAAACTATTTGCACATGATCTTGGATCCAGTCGCTACTGGAGTAGCATACATATGAACCAGTCATATACTTAAAAGGAATTCTCCATCCAAAACACACACATCCACATGTATGACTTTCTTTCTTCTATGGCCAGTTGCATAAACTCCTGTGTGTTAAGACAGTGTCTTAAGAACTAGTCTGACCAGCTAGCAGTTAGCCATCTTATTTTGTGGATATCCGTCTTTATGTAACCGAATTTAAGACATATTACCAGTCTTAAAGAAAAAAAATAGATGGCTAACTTGTAAGACTAGTCTAAACCTTTTATGCAACCGGCCCCTGATGAACACAGATGAAAAATTATCTATATCTCTAAATTATCTATATCTCACTTAATGAATCAATGTCTTCTGAAGCAGAATGATAGTTGTGTGTAAGAACAATACTAATATTTTTAACTTCTTTAATTATGGCTTCCTGCCATCTGTCATACATGCTTCACATGTAAACACGTTGTGAAGCTTGAGAGAAATGTAATGCAGAAACACAGAGAACGGTCACTTCTTTAAAACAAATGGTTTTATAGATTTACAAATACAGCCAGGATACAAAAAAATTTAACAACAACAGCAACAACAAAAACCATAAATAGAAATAAAGAAATAAAATCAAAGGATAGAAATAAAAAATTTTAAAAACATATGTCTTATTGTTTTTGGGTGTTATTGAATTTTAAATTATTATTGTCTTCAAAATTCTGAGCATTAAAATTAATTAGCAGGAAGCAAAGAAAGAGAATAAAGCAGAAGACAAAGAAATGATAATAAAAAAAGAGCTTTGAGTTTATTAAATCTTACTTGCACATGTTTCAATGCTCAGACTTTGTCTTTAGAGGCTTATTTCCTCCATATTTACATTTATACTATATAGCTAATAGAAGTAGCAGCTTAATGATATTCCTAATGAAAAGACATGTCATAAGTAAAAATAAAAAAAAACATTTTGAAAACACAGCTGACAGCTGTGATCCTTTATAACTGAACAGAAATTTTTGGCATGGAAACCACAAAATATATGAGTTTAAATGCACTTCTCGCACATGCTTCACAATGTGATGTCGCTTATGTCAAACGTATGAGAGTTGGCTGTAAGCAATGGTTATAGATAAAGAAGTTTCAAATATTAGTATTTTTCTCACACCATTGTGTTCACTTTGTGTGGTTTTTTGAAGCTATGCGATATTTGCTTCCATTACATGACATACTTTTTTAAATATTCATTTGTGTTTATCTGAAGAAAGTCATATTTAAAGACACGGTTTACACAAAAATGAAAATTCTCTCATCAATTACTCATAAATCTGTAAGACTTTCTTTCTTCTGTGGAAATATAAATATTATGATTTTATTTATTTATTTATTTTTTAATTGTTGTTTTTGACACCAATGACTTTCATTTTATGGATAAAACAGTTGAAACATTCTTTAAAACACATTCTTTATGTTCCACAGAAAAAAAAGTAAGTAAAACAGGTTTGGAATGATGTGATCGTGAGTAAATGATGACTACATTTTCATTGTTGGGTGAACTACTCCTTTAATTGTAGCCCTAAAATCAAAGGACAGTGATTGGTTGATATAAAACCATCCCCTGTTGTTCCGGGATGTTGTGGTGTTGTTTAGTCTGACCTGACAGGCTGCTCCAGGTGCGGTTGATGTCCCGCAGCGCTTGTTTCTCAGCGATGGCTCGCTTGATTTCGTCCAGCACCAGGTTGAGCTCTTTGGAGCGTTTGAGGTTCTCTTGCTCAGCGGAGTGCAGACGGTCTTTCAGGGCCAGAAATTCTCGCTGGTAAATGTCTACGACATTACCTACAAACAGAAGAGAGAGAACAACACTAATTTGTGGTTTTAAGTGCCACACTTCTAGAGAAAAGCTGCAGCTTTTGCTTTTTCTTAAAGGGGTCATATGATGCGATTTCAAGTTTTCCTTTCTCTTTGGCTTGCTTTATAATTTATTATAACACCATTCAATTATACAGTCAAAAGAACCATTATGTTATGCATCAATAAATAAAGGCCAATAATTGAACACTGAATATGAGCATGTTCCTCAGAGGCCTTTATTTAATGGGGTTGTTTTTCAGACGGTAACAAAGATGACAAGTGTAAAAAATGAGAGGATATTTTGAGTCTCCGTTTCTTGTTCTCGGTGCCCTTTAAAGGGCTGAAACTGCACTCGTTTACATTTAAACACTGGTTTTCTTAGACAGGGGGAGAATAGAAGTGGTGTCGTGTAACCAGCCAGTCATTCATGACATTTAAACACGTGTTTTAGTGAGGTTGCCTGTTTTCTTCATGTCTCGGGTCATAACCTTCCATAATGGGCCGATCAATGTTCCTGACCCCAGAGGTCAACATGCAGAGACAGTTAGTAACACAAACCTGTTCTTTCATCCCTCAAATACAGCTCAAATGTCAAAGTTTAAAGTGCATTTATTATTTAAGTATTTAAAGCATTTAAAGAAATGAAAACTACTGATCTGTTTAGATGGCATGTCGACACACATTCAGATAATTAATCTATAAAAATATAATGGTATCACTTTAAAAAGGTTCCATTTGTCAACATTATTTAACTACATTAGTTAACATGATCTAACAAGGAAAAATACTAATCCACTGGCACTTGTCACTCGACAATGCGTGTGCTACATCCTTTTTACAATCTAGATAAAAAGCATAATCACTGCATTCTGTCAGCAATGTAACGCGGCAGTAACGTATAGAGACCTCGGCTTGTAACTATACTCTAATTACTATTTTTAAAATTATAACGCGTTAAATTACTCCGTTACTAAAAAAGTAATCAAATTACAGTAACGCGTTACTAAGTAATGCGTTACTGCCCAACACTGCTCTTAGTTAATGTTGATTGCAACAAATGCAACATGTACTAACACATTTTTCAAATGTAAAATTGTATCTATTGATGCTAGCTGATGGACCTGAGAATAATAAACATTAAGTAAGGAATAATTGACTCCGGGCCGTTGAATTATTAGAAAAATAATGCACACCCGAGGTGGTGATGCGGCCACGATGCTAATTCAACGGCCCGTCGTCAATTATTCTGCTTATAGTACGGTTACCACACCTCAAGACATCGATCAGATGATATATTTAAAGGGATTCGTCCGGTTTTTGTACTTAAATCGCTATTGTGAGCAGGATTATTTCTTCCACATCTCATCCAGCGCCTCTTTTGCTAGCTCCAAAACGTGATTTTAAAGCTGCTAATGGAGGCTTGAGCCGTTGATAGCGTTCTAATGCAGTTATTAATGAAGTTATTAGAAAGAGAGCGAGAGAGACAGAGACACACAGAGAAAGAGAAAGAGAGAGAGAGCTTGTGTGAATTAGGCTAGTTCTGTGCGTCCCTCAACAGTGTTCTGCAGCAGCGTCTCTAAACAGCGCTGTTATTACCTCGCTAGTGAGAAATGTCATGTGTAGCCTTTAAGTTGCTACACTATATAGGCTAACTGATCAAATCGTCAGGGCAGCTTTTGTGTGATTGCAGTAATTCCTGTGTGCTGTATAGGTACTGTAAGCTAATCTCCGTTATTACAGTAAACTATGCGAAGTGATATGGGACTGTAATGCGGTCAAGAAAGCTGCCTGGAACTACGTTCGCCGTGCGTTTCCCTGAAAATAATTGCACGCCTCAGAACGTTCATCAGCCAATCAGATTCAAGCATTCAATGGCCCCGTAGTATAACAAAGAATAATAAACACTGTAACAAATGTATTGCTCATTGTTAGTTATTATTAGTTAATGCATTAAATATAGGTAACAAATAAAACCTTATTGTAAAGTGTTATCAATGTAATGCTTAATTGTTTTTTTATGTGATACTGACAGCACAAGAACTTTTAGGATGATCAAGCTGTCTCAAACAATCCTGGCATTTAAAAAAAAAATTATAATAATATACTTACTCTAGATATTATTATTATTATTATATTTATTTATTTATTAAAGCATTATCTAAAGAGTGCATTCATTTAAGGAATTAATACATTTACTGCGGGAATCAGCCTATGAATATCTTACTTACAGTTGTCTCTGTGTATTAAGCTGAGATAGGAGAAAGTATTTTAAAACCAATAAAATTACACACTTCACCTGGTATATAAGATTTCTAATTTTCTCATCTGACTGAGATCGTTTCTTTTCCTTCTTTGCTCTAAACACACTCTAGAAACGAAAGAATAATGAGGATTTATGCTTTGCGGGATAATCCTGAGCATGCAGGCTTTTTCTGGGAGAAGTGCCCACTCTCGGCGCACAGCCCATACACACACACACACACACACACACACACACACAAACTCCGGCGCACAGCCCATACACACACACACACACACACACACACACACACAAACTCCGTCATGCCATCGGAGTCCAAAGCCCTTGTGTAATCTGAAATTACACCGCTCCACACAAGTGCAATCCAATCCACACTTCAGATTGGGGAGGAGAGGTACATATAATACCCTGCAGAGTGAGATAATCTACTGATGTACTGATGACATCTTCACTATGATCCCTACACTCGATTACTGCTGAGTGCTGGTGGCCTCTCACAAAGACGGAGAGTCAGAGACACGCTCACATTAAGAGTGTGTGCAGATATACACTTAAACACATGTATTACAGCATGTACAGCGATTAGGAATTTCGCTGCTGTTGGAATTATTACTTGCTGCTAGGAAGGAATATTTAGTTTTCTGCCTATTTCTATGTTATATTTTTGTTTGCGTTTGTATTTTTGATTGCACTTTCTGGTAATTATAATAATTGCCCTCGGCTAAGAAGGAGCGCGTGTAATTTAATTGCTCCCTTCCTGCGTTTAAGTGCGAACTGTAGTTTCGATTTGAGGAATTGCCCTGCTATAGACTATTGGCTGTGCTAATTAGAAGGCGGCCACAGCTGTCGTAGAGTATTTAAACTGCTTGGTCACTGTCATAACTTGGGCTAAGCGATTAGTCAACAGAAGAGACAGACGGCTGCACGTGAGTGTCCTGCGTAATACTTGTTTATAGATCTGCTGTTTGAATTATTACTTGCTGCTAGGAAGGAATATTTCGTTTTCTGCCTATTTGTACGTTATATTTTTGTTTGCGTTTGTATTTTTGATTGCACTTTCTGGTAATTAGAATAATTGCCCTCGGCTAAGAAGGAGCGCGTGTAAGGAGCGCGTGTAATTTAATTGGTCCCTTCCTGCGTTTAAGTGCGAACTGTAGTTTCGATTTGAGGAATTGCCCTGCTATAGGCTATACGATCTTCCAACCCCTCTCCGGAATGCTGAATCCCTGACAATTTTCAAGCGACAGCTGAAAACTCATCTCTTTCGAAGCTACTTGACTTCATCATCATCATCATCATCATCATAAAAAAATATATATATATATATTCTCTCTCTTTATTTATTCCTTCTCTTTCTAGCTTGTACTTATTTGAACAATGTCTAAAAACTTGGTATTACAAGCACTTCCTGTGTCTGTTTGCCTCTTTAAGAAGAATCGCTTTATGTATCCCCCAACTGTAAGTCGGTTTGGATAAAAGCGTCTGCTAAATGACTAAATGTAAATGTAAAATGTAATATACAGTGTATCTATTATTATAGACGAACAGAGTGCAGATGGATTGGGACAGACAGAGGAAAGGATAAATATACTGCATAAAGCAATAAGCCCCAAGAAGCTGTGGTTTACCTAAAACCCCCTTAGCTGTTATAAATTCACTGTAAACCACGGCTTCACGGGGCTTATTGCTTTTATAAAACGGTGATTCCATATACGTAGTAAGGTTTCACAGAATGTATATATATAAATAACAATATTTTAAAACAGGCTACACTCCCTTTATGCTAAATATAATTTATTGATGTTCCTTTTTTTCATACATGTGTACTCATCTGGGAATAGCTGCATTAGCGTGTCTGAAGAAGGCCGCCAAGTGTACTCACACATGCTTTAAAAGAACTTTGATCAAGCTCAGCATGTCTCTATGTAAATTGGACACACAACAGTGTGTGTTTGTCCCTGCTGCAGTGCATGTGGCTGCCAAGCTTTGCTGTCACATTGACAACCTGACCAATACAGACGAGAAATGTCAAAATGTGAGGGTGCTTTGCTGTTAAATCATCTTAACGACTAAACCAGGCTTAGTCGTGGCCATTATGACACCTGGCGGTGTGAGACGACCTGCTGTTTTAGATGTGTGTGTGTCCGTTTTCAGACAAACGGAGGTCAAAATTCACACTTCCATCAGCCTCTAATAGAGCTGCCCTTGATTCACTCTAACATCATTTTGTTTACTTCCTTCTTTCATGGAAATGTGCTGGTTTATAGCAGAAGAGAAGAAAAGAAAAGGGCTTGACATGAAAGCGCGAAAGAAAGTGTTGCCTATAATTTACTAGAGCGCTCACAAAGTGTCTTAATGAATTACTTCACAGATTTCGACGCTCTCTTCAGCTCGAGTCTTTAGCAGGTCAAAAATAATTCATCCTGAAATTCATTACTGAAAAACAGAAATCCCTGAGCAATGATGCCAGAACGTTTGAAAGGCTTTACAAAAATACTCCAATTGTGATAATTCCACTGCTCTGAAAGGTCTTCTAATTAAAACTGCTTTCATTGGGCGGTCTCCAAGATTCATCTCCCACATGCTTAATTATCTCATTTAGATCATTATAATTATCTTAATATCTTGAGCTCATTTAATTGTGTTGGCTTGAACATTTCTGAGACAAATCTAAAAGAAAAACATACGTTAGCACATACGTTAAACATACGTTAAAAAGAAACTCGATTTCTACATCTTCTGAGTTGTACTTGATCAGGTACTTTAACACTGATAATAATCAGAAATGTTTCTTGAGCAGCAAATCAGCATATTAGAATGATTTCTGAAGATCATGTGACACTGAAGACTGCAGTAATGATGCTGGAAATTCAGCTGCGCATCACAGCAATAAATTACATTTTACGGTATAATAAAATGACAATAAAAGAACATTTACACAAAACAAACAAACAAAAAAGCATAGCAAAGCAAAATCCGACAAAAACAAAACACAAAAAAAAACAACATAAACAATAAAAAAACATATATACACACACACATATATATATATATACAGTGGGTACGGAAAGTATTCAGACCCCCTTAAATTTTTCACTCTTTGTTATTAATATCTTGAGCTCATTTAATTGTGTTGGCTTGAACATTTCTGAGACAAATCTAAAAGAAAAACATACGTTAGCACATACGTTAAACATACGTTAAAAAGAAACTCGATTTCTACATCTTCTGAGTTGTACTTGATCAGGTACTTTAACACTGATAATAATCAGAAATGTTTCTTGAGCAGCAAATCAGCATATTAGAATGATTTCTGAAGATCATGTGACACTGAAGACTGCAGTAATGATGCTGGAAATTCAGCTGCGCATCACAGCAATAAATTACATTTTACGGTATAATAAAAAAAGGAAGGATTTATTTTCAACTGCAATAATATTTCACAATACTTTTTTAACTGTATTTTTGATCAAATAAATGTATCCTTGATGAGAATAAGAGACTTCTTACAGAAACATAAACAAATATATATTTATGACCCTAAACATTTGAACGGTGGTTAACATATTAATTATGAAAAATAAAAGTGATTAGAGATATATAGTGAAAATTCCAAAAGGGGTGGGTGTATGTGCCATATTTTGGGGACACACTGCTATCCAGACATGAGCTAAATGTGACAAAATTTCCTTTTGGAGATGTCCTCATTTATAAAAACATAATTTGTTTCTATTTTTTTTTTTTTTATGTAAAAACTCATTAGGTTTTCTGTTAGGATTAGGGGTAGGTTACTGTATGTACAGAATGTTGCATTTAGAATGTGTCCCCACAAGGATAGTAATACTAGTAAATTTTGACCTTGTGTTTCTGTTAGGATTAGGGTTAGGTTACTGTATGTACAGAATGTTGCATTTAGAATGTGTCCCCACAAGGATAGTAATACTAGTAAATTTTTACCTTGTGGGGACATTTTTGAGGTCCCCATGAGGAAACAAGCTTATAAATCATACATATAAATGTAGTCTTGACAGTATCATGTTGAGCGGTATCTCTGAGGCTGTCAGAAATCCCCTTGACTCTCTCACTTTCCATCTTATCGAGTATATGTTCCTCTTTCATTTGGCCTTCTCTCTTTGCTTTCATTTTGTAAAGTGGCTTGGATTCCTGCCTGGCTTTTTCCATAATGGGCAAAATCCATACAGATCCTGAAACCAGATCATTCCATCCGTTTGAGCGGAACAATGACGTATTAAATACAATCCTCTTGTACTGGCACTCTAGTCCTATAAATGATCTATCTTTATACAGACAATGCGGAAATTCTGACTCTGTATGTGAATGACCAGCATCTTTAACAGGTTCATAAAGAGCATAAGGGAGTAAATGGTGAAAACAGAAAGTCCTTGGCTTGTTGAATCACTGCTGCAGCGGTTGAGTGTCAGTGGAGAGGTCATCCACAGAAAGCGTTTGAAAGGCCAGGCACAACGGGTCAGCTCAGATCCAGCACACAGAAACAGAGCCAATGACATTTTCCCAGGGCAGAGCAGCAGTGCGGGGTCCACCACAAATAACAAAAACAACAATTCAGTTCAGGTTCATCCACAAGAAAGGCTAGGGTTACGGAAAAACGGCTTTAATCTTGTCTAAGCACTCAACTGGAGAAATATGTTATATATGAAGTTCTGTTTATCCAAGTTTTCAACAATTTTTGACTAGGGTTGCAACAACTAATCGATAAAAACCAATAATGGAACAAATTTGATTATAAGTTAACTACGTCTGTTCGCCGTGCATGGAAAACATCGCCAGTCACGTTACTTTACAGTAGTGAATAAGGCATTTCTATGGACAAAACATTTCTAGGAAACAGCAGAGGACACAAAGTGAGCTGCTGCAGGAAAAGTGCATGACCCAAGTTATGCTTAAAATGAGAATGTTTTATATTATGCACTTCAAACAAACTTGCAAGCATATAGCGTATAGCTTGCGTTGTCATGTGCACTGACAACACATGTTGTTTTGTGCATTTGATGCATGTCTTCCTTGTGCAAAATTTACATGTATGGTTATAAATTTACATGCATGGTTATATCCTGATCTGTAAATGATAGAAAGTCACAGGTTCACACACCTGTTTCTGTTCTCCCTGATTATTTCCCCAGTGTATTTCCGCTCTGAGTTTCCTTTGTTCCATTGTCTGGTCTCATTACGGATATGTTTGCATATATATATTTTCATGTGGATTTGCATTGACTTCTGTTATTTTCTCCTAGATTATTAAAGTATTTTCTAACTCTATTCCTGGATCGCGAGTGGTTGATATAACCGTTACAATGAGGTATAAATATAATATAATTTCTTCAAATATTTAATTTGGCTATCTTAACCGATTAGTGGAGATGATAATTGACTATCGAAATAATGATTAGTTGCAGCCCTAAATTCAATAAAAAATTTCAATAATACACACAGATGTTTTTTTTTTCATCTCATTCTTATGATTCTAATTAGATCTCATTTATATTAAATCAACATTACAAATATTTAAAAAAATCTGTCATCATGATGTACTAATACCAAAATTGATATACCTACAATTTAAATATATCCGTAAAAATCAATTTTACAATTTTCTCATTATAGACATTAGAATTCTCTGGGACATGTGTTTAATTGTCATGAAAATAATGTCACAGTTTAAAAAAAAAATCTTGATGGTCTCAAGGAAAGCTTCATTTGCTTCATGCAAAATTAAAATGTCTTGTTTTGTCTTTTGATTTAGATGGGAAACATTACATAAGGTCACGCCACATTGGTTATTGTAATTACAAGATGGCAGAGATTCTGCTCTGAGCAGAAACTCAGTAATAATGTGTTTCCATGGCAATGCCTAAGGGTCAAGGTTTGCGTGGATGGCAGGGTCCAGCAGATGCAGTAACTACCACGATTCTGCCTCTTTCTTCATGGACACTCATTTATGTGCATTTAGGCAAAATATATATATATTTTGCAAGCAACATGACAAGTGAAGGGTTTGGAACTGTTCTTCAGGCATCAGTCCATCAGTGTTGTCATAGTCATCTCAACCATCTAATTCCAGCAACAGAATATAGACAAACTATTTTACCCGCGGAATTTTTTCTCTGGTGCTGTTTTGCTGTGTTGGTAAATTCACCACTTAATTTTGAGTTAAAATATGTTGTTGTAACTTGCGTTACTGAGATTGTAACGAGTAATAATATTACCCAAATTTGATTAGTAATGCGTTATATTACTGCGTTACAGCAAAAAGTAATATACTACTGTAATATTATTACTTTTGTAATGCGTTACTCCCAACACTGGTTGTCATGATGTTAATTCTTGTGATGGTAACACTTTAGATTAGGGAACACTATTCACTATTAACTAGTTGCTTATTAGCAAGCATATTATTAGCACATTGGTGTTTATTAGTACTTATAAAGCACATATTATTCTGCATGACCATATTCTACATCCTTAACCCTACCCCATGCCTAAACTTAACAGTTACCTATTAATAAGCAGCAAATTAGGAGTTTGCTGGGGCAAATGTTGTAGTTAATAGTGAGAATTGGACCCCAAACTAAAACGAGACCCTTGTGAGACCCTCAATTCTCCAAGTATTATAGTTCATATTGGCCATCACTCCACGGCCATGATACTAGGGTGACTGCTTGGTTATTGCTCAGCTGCAGGACAGTTGATGTCAGTTTGTGGGACACATGAGAGAGAGATAAATGTAGTAATGTAAATGTCGATGATGATTGGACGATAACATGCTTTAAATTATCAATAGGCTTTGTTAATGGTGACCGGCTCTGTGACTCAGAGTGATACAATGTAATTCACTCCATGGGACCTATTCAGTCTACTAAATACACTGAACTGAATAACAGGTTAGTAGGTAAAAATCACATTTTATAGTAAAATAAATTTTCCTAAGCAGTGACTGGTTTATGCTTCTTTATTAGACTATGCAACCATTAAATGCGTTTTACCAGATTCAGTGCACCTTGTTCTAGAAGAACTGACCTAGCTGTATTTAACAACATTTGATGAGGTCCACACTGATTACTTTGCTCCGTCCAGTCAGCAGAAAATACACTCTCTACGGACGCAATGCTCTAGCTGTGCAAACAGATTTTTTTTATCATGTTTTCTTATTTCCATATTGTGCTTTCAGTAGAAAAAACAATAATAAAGACATAACTGAAATGCAGGACATGCAGGAAGGTTTTCACCCTACATGATACATGTAGGATTTTGTTGCTAATGACAGAGCAACAAAAAATCCACCTCTAAATACTCTTGATACATTTTTAAGAACAAAATTTATGCAAGGTACCCATGGCAATAACAACATGGCATAACAAAACATAGCATATTGAAGATGCCACTGCCAACATTGGCAAGTTATTTTTACATGACATCACAACAGTCAAGTGAGAGCAGCTGGAGTTTTTAAAATATATATTAAAAAAAACACTTCTGTTCGGCCTTTGTCATGCATGTCTTCACTAAGTGCTTTATGAAATCAGACTCTACATGACAGACCAGAGAGAGAGAGAGAGAGGGAGCTCTGACTAATCTTATGAATCGGATGTGTAAGGAAAAACTGAATAAAACATGCTTTCTTCATCTGTGTGCTGCTGCTGTATCAGTTTATAAGGTCACTGAGGTTTAAATGCAGGAGGAAAACAAGCACAGAGTGAGTCAGATGCAAATGAGTGCAGTTACAGTACCTGCTGCATGAGTACAGTAGATGATACGTGTGTGTGAATATGATCATATCACAGATCAGAGTCACAAACACATACAGTATATGTGTGCTTATTTCAGCATGGTAAGCTACTCTTTTGTATCTTTAGGTTGTCAAACACAGAAAAAAATTGGCAAATTGTCTTGAAATAAACAGGAAATAAATACAAATGATCAGGCTTAAAATGCAATATGATATTGGCTGTTGTAGTGAATATCATATTTAGTATGATATTCAGTCATGTAGCAGTGGGTATTCTTCAGGAATACATTATATAGTGAGACAACAGATCTGACAGCATGAAACAGAGTGACGTCATTATATCATGATGAGACAGCAGTGACAGCACATAATAAATCAGTCATCCCAATACAGTCATAAACCACTCAAGCATGTTGTTAATAACAGTATAAAGTGGAGGATCTATAACCCCCTTAAATGGTTAGTTCACCCAAAAATAAAAATTAGCCCATAAATTACTCGCCCTCGAGGCATCCTATGTGTATATGACTTTCTTCTTTCAGACGAATCCAGTCGGAGTTATATTAAAAATTGTCTTTGATCTTTCAAGCTGTTTAATGCCACTCAGCGGGTGTTGCATGCATCCGTCCAAAAGAAGTTAAATAAAAGCGCCCATCCATAAATAAAAAGTCTCTCACATGGCTCCGGGGGGGTGAACAAAGGCCTCCTGTAGCGAAAACTCCGACTGGATTCGTCTGAAAGAAGAAAGTCATATACACCTAGGATGACTTGAGGGTGAGTAATTTATGGACTAATTTTCATTTTTGGGTGAACTAACCCTTTAACTGTAGTAAAAATCACTTTAACGATAAATCTCTTGTGGCTGGTTGCTTTTATATGGTAACACTTTACAATAAGGTCTCATTATTTCATGTAATAACTAACAATGAGCAATACATTTGTTATATTTATTAATCTTTGATAACATTACTTATTAAAAACATAGCTGTTCATTGTTTGTTCATGTTAGATCAGGTCCATTAACTAATATTAAGAGATACAACTTTTGATTTCACTAACGTATTAGAAAATGCTGAAATTAACATTAACATTAATAAATGATTGTTTGTTGATGTCAGTTAATATAGTCAACTAATGTTAACAAACCATATTGTAAACTGTTACCATTAATATTAGGGGTGCTCCGATTGATCGGCTACCGATCGCTATTGGCCGATAATCGCTTTGGGATGATTGATCGGCGGTCTCTAAAAAGGCCGATCTCAAAAAACCGATCTCAAGCTGATGACGCGCCTGCTGTGAGAGATTTGGCACGACATGCAGCGTCACCGTCTCTGTCCGGCGCGGGTACAATAATTATAATGCTGAAGGTGAGGTACAATTCATATTTCTAAATTAAATAACTTATAGAGTAATTTGAAAACCTTATGTGAGAAGTAATTTCACAAACAGCGTGAGTTAATCTAATCACCGCGATCGCGCTCTCTTTCTCTCTCAAAATGCTCAAATTGCTTCAAATCACATTGTGTCTGCACTATAAGGCCCAATCCCAATTCTATTTTATACCCCTTCCCCTTCCCCTAGGGGTGATGGCTGTAGGGGTGAAAATATATAAAATATATATAATATATATATAGTAGTGTGACACCACCAGGGGTGTGAAGTAACGAATTACAAATACTCACGTTACAGTAATTAAGTAGTTTTTATCAGTAATTGTACCTTTTTGAGTAGTTTAAAAATTGTGTATTTTTACTTTTACTTGAGTACATTTTAAGTGATGTATCGGTACTTTTACTTCGCTATTTTCCTCCGTTTGTGGTCGTTACATGCTTATTTTAATTTAATATTTAGAACAGTGTTTCTCAACCGAGGTGTTCAGACCGTTTGTCCAGAGCAGCTATTATATAATATCCATTTCTAATGTCGCCAATAATTAGAGATGCACCGAAATTCCGGCTGCCGAAAATGAGTTCACCGCTCAGGATTCACTTTCACGTGGTGTGACGCTCTGCGTGTTATCCCGCTCTATGCGTGTGTGTATTATCCCGCTCTATGCGTGTGTGTGCTCCGCTCAGTCGCTCGCGTTCATGCTCATCGGAACAGCAAAGTCCACTCAGAAATCAAGCTGACAGGAAACATCTCTGTAGTACAGTATTGTTTCTGTCTGCAATAGCCCTACTGTGCTGTAACAAGGTGTGGTAAATGGGCAACTCTGGTAACGCTGCCCTCTCATTCATTGATCTGCTAACCGTTATGCTCATGTGTCCTCTGATGATAATAGCTTTCTAGGATTAAACATTATTTGGATAATTGGTAAAAAAAAAAATTTAAAAAAATTTTAATAGCCCTACTGTGTGTTAGACCTACCTGAAAAACTAAAAAGCAATTTATTTCATTTGTAGGCCTATCGTGATTTTTTTTTATTTGTGCTATCATTAGTAATTTCTTTATTTGTTCTTATTTTATTATTAACTGCTTGGCCTCCTTGTCATTTTTTTTTATTCAATTCAAAGTTTTAAATCAAGCTATCTCGTGCTACTGCAACAAAATTACCCAGCTGTAAAATCAAAACTTTGTTTAATTACCATTATAACTAGCTATCTCACAATGTTTACATATGAATAAAAGCCTACATTAAAATCTGTCATATAAATTGGTCTCTTCATTAGAAATTAGCCTACTGATTGCCACCACTGATGGACACATTTCTTTTTATAATATCTGTATGACATTATATTCTGCAGTTCTTCCCTGTTGTACCGAATATCTATACTTTTCGAATTATCATATCGAAGTTAGAAATTCAAATATTGTGACAAAATTAATTTTGTAGGGTGCCACAAATTTGTTAAAATTTCCAAAGGGTGCCGCGACTAAAGGAAGGTTGGGAAACACTGATTTAGAAGACGAAAACCAAACAAAGTCTGACACAGAGAAAGGGACCGATGGCCGGCCAGCCGGGGTTCGTCTTTATTTAAATTTATGTGTGTGTACTTCTAACATGTTTGGTTGGTAAAATAAATGTTGTAAATTCAAATCAGAGCGTCTTCCGTGTCTGGAATGGATGTATTCTTGAGTCTATAAGGTAACAATAATATAATAAGATAACTAAAATACAATTTTCATTGACTAAAACTAGACTAAATGTCATCAGTTTTCGTCGACTAAAACTAGACTAAAATGCTCAGACTTTTAGTTGACTAAAACTTGACTAGACTAAAAAGAGTATGAACGTGACTAAAACTAATAAAAACTAAAATGACAGTTTCACACAAAGACTAGACTAAAACTAAAATTAAAACAGGCCGCCAAAAACAACACTACTAAGGGGTAGAATTGGGATTGGGCCTAAGTGAGCTGCACGCTGCACAGTTGACACAGGAATTATCACTTTAGCACAACCGGGGCAGTGTCGCATCGTCATTAAAGTTTATAAATTGTATTTCTTTTTAATTCTTGAGTTTAACCATTCAGCACTCACGGCATGCACATTCGCAGCGCACGCACATAACGCCAGGTTCACACATACTCCGTTTGCAGAGCGTATTTTTTTCAGCGCTCATGTTAACGGTTAAAATATGGCGTTATTTTAATGACAAATGTCGAGAGTGCATTGTTGTAGCGTGAAGGTAGATTAATTTAAAGGTCCCATATTGTCAAAACTGAAATTTCCAGTTTTTTTCATGATAACTTAGGTCTAGGTGCTATGTAACTACCATTAAAAATTTTTGAAACTAAGTTTCAAAACAGTCAATCCACAGTCAAATGCACACAGCCTGCATAAAGTAGCTGTGATTTTTCACGAACTGTTGTGACTTCCGTAAAAAAAGTGACGTCAGAACTACTCAGTCACCGCCTTCAGTCACCACCCCGAGCACCGCCCACCGTCCCACTCTACTTTTGCCAAACCCCCAGACAACACTTCGTCCATGTCATTGCTGAGCAACAACAACACGGAAACATGTCGAGAAAATGTCAGGAAACTACATCATTGCACAGTAGGGCTGTGACGGTCGCCGTGACAACCGCGTCAACCGTTGTTTATTGCCACTGGTGGTAGTACACGTGACGTCACACACTCTATAACAAGCATAATACAAAGTTTTGTATACAAGTGTAATAATAGTAACAGTTGCAAATTGTTTTATTTAGACTATAAGTCTATGCTAAGTCACAAATTACCTCAAATGCCATGCACAGCGTTTGATCCTTTAGATTGGCAGGTTTGAGCGCAGGAAAATACAGTACAGAATTCGTTTCCACACTGAGTCTATTGCCGCTGAATTAAAGTGACAGCGCAATGTTTGCGGTAAATATGAACTTGGATTGACACGAAAATGTAGTAATTACACCATAAATGCACATAATGAAAGTCTACTGTGTTTCACAGTCAACACATATGACTTTTTGGCTAGGTTTAAAGGAAAAGAGCACCCAAGTTCACGTGATCGCAAACGCTCGGCCGGTCAGGTTTGCATTTACTGCATTCGGTGTTTAAAAAAAACATGAATTACCATTCTGAAACACCCTGTTGTAAGCGCGTTTGAGGAGGTGGTTGGTTGTCTCCTGTCGTCGCCGATTCGGGGTCTGAGTTCGGCTCAAACATGTAAGGCCGGACATTTCCCTCAGCAGTGACCATCATTACCGGTGTTTCTATTGACCTTACTTGTGAGTATCACCAATCCACAGCAGGCTACAGCATACATGACCCTAGTTACCTGTGGTTGGCCTGGCCGTGCGTCACTCAGAAAACAACAGGCCAATCAGAAGAGAGGCTCATGAATATTAATTAGACAGGCCAAAATCGACCTGTTCTTTGCAGAGCTCCTGAGAGAGGAGCTGTAAAAATATATTGAGATGGTTTTTGGTACTTATACCGCAAATATATATTCTTAAGGACATCAAAACCTAAAATAAAACTCCAGAAAGGTGTAAAATATGGGACCTTTAACATTGAGTTAACTAATGTGAAATTTTTTCAGGTGTCAACGTTGGCTAGTAGCTTATTGAGAAAATAAAATTGTATGTTAGTAAAAGTTTTATGGCCACCTTTCTAGTTTTGGCATTAGTTTGTTATAGTTTTTTTAATGGAATTTAAGATTTACTGCATTTTGTGTGTGGGTGTGTTTTAAAGGCATCTGCAATGAAGCACCAAGAAAGACGTGAGCAGGCCAGCCACACTGAGACTGATAATTCATGGTAAGAGAGTAACCTGCCTATTATTTTGAGAGGTTTGTGTAGGCTATTCCATATAGATGTGTAATTACTTTCTTCTTTTTCAGGGAACACATTTCTTTCTGTAACAAAGTGGATGGTGAACAAAGATGGCCTACGTTTTGGAGCAGCATCTGGGATTTGAAGATGCCTTATATCTATTCTTTGGCTGCTTATATTTTTTCCCCATTATTTTCCTGTTGCCTCAGGATTCTTTGTGAGGATAAATCCAGAGGATACAACATAATGCACTGCAAAAACAGGAGACAGGAGAAATGGTGAAGATGCACTGTTCCAGCATCGGAAGACTGTGTATTTTTAAGTGTTATATGCAATGTTTTAAATAAAGAATTTGATATTTTGTAATAATTGTGTCTGTTTGAATTGAATGTCAGTAGTACCTATGTAGGAGAAAAAAAAGAATTCTATATAAAAATGATAAAAATCTAATGAAATCTATATTCAAATGAATGAATACTGATGACTTGGATTTTTTTTTTTACAGTAATTGCACTGTATTACATGATCACAGTACCACATAGTTACTGTAAAACTGAAATACAGCTGTAAACAGTAGGGATGTGCATCTCATGACTCAGGCCGATACGATACGCATCTCGATGCATAGCCAACGATACGATACATTAAAGATACATATGAAGCAGCTACCGATGCGATGCGATACGATTCACCCTTGTTACGATGCAGTGCGATCCGATTTCGATTCGATTCAACACAATGCGATTTGTTGCAATGGAGAAAATATAACTTTTCATGCCTTAAAGGGGTCATATGATGCGATTTCAAGTTTTCCTTTCTCTTTGGAGTGTTACAAGCTGATTGTGCATAGATAAGATCCCTGAAGTTGCAAAGACTAAAGTCTCAAAACCAAAGAGATATTCTTTATCAAAGTTAAGACTCTGCCACGCCCCCCTAAAACGGCTCGTTCTAACACGCCCCCACATATCTACCTCACTATGTGGAAATATTAGCATAATGCCGCCCAAATGTGCACGCAAAGAAAGAAGGCGTGGTTTCAGTAACCGCAGTTAGTGTTGAAGCAGCATGTCAGGGAGACGCTGTGTGTTTCAGTGCGAAAGCAAAAGCACTTTATTTGGCCTGCCGAAAGTAGATGCATTTAGGAATCTTACTTACAACAGAACAGCAATGCATTCTATGGACGACCGTTTCGTGAACCTAGGAGAGGAGGTAATTCTGACTTTGCTATGACAATCTGGCGCTTCTGAATCAGCTACTGTTTTGTTATTAGTTTAAGTATTTGCTATTGACTGTTCAAATGCGGAGTTTTGCGCAGCGCAGAGTAACACGTCGTGTGTGTGTGTGTG